>NC_142939.1:2110603-2140603 GCF_046866305.1 Octopus bimaculoides | reverse complement strand
TACATACAAGATATATGAAACCCATCTAGAAAGCGGCCTCCACTTTGTTATGATGAGTGTCATCATATACGATGATGTCTATTGACTGTCAATGTATGATTGATATTTCTGTATTCATCAGTGAAGGTGCGTGTCCTGGTGGTTAGTGTTTTGCACTCATGATAGCCAGAACATGGGTTTGATTCCCTCACCGGGCGACGTGTTGTCTTCTTGAGCAAATGACTTCATTTCGTGTTGCTTTAGTGCTGTGTGGGGACTGACATGTCAAAGAATAAATCAAATCTTCATTCTTTACATTTGACAGATATTTGTCCTCATCTTGTTTGCTGTTAACACAACGTTTCGGCTGATATACCCTCCCGCCTTCATCAGGTGTCTTGGGGAAATTTCGAACTTGGGTCCTCATTCCTAAGGTGTTTTTCAATATAAAAAAATATCAAAAAATACCTTAGGAATGAGAATATATACTCATATATTTATATGTATATATATATATGAGTATATACACACGATGCAGTTGGGCACAGTTTATGCCACCCAAAATTTACAAATTTATCTCACAAGCTATCATCAATGCGTAATTGCAGAAGAACACGGTTACCAGTGTGCCACCGGTCGGGACCGAACCGAGAACCTCGTAGCTGATAATTGAACTTCTTATCACCACAGTCATGCCTACACCTAGAACGTATTGAGCTAATTTAATTAGTTTCCTTAATTCTTATTTTGTAGAATTTTATTTTTTTTTTTTGTTCTTATATCTGCAATGCTGATTGACAAGCGTAGGAGAAAGAGATTAAAATAAAGAAAAGAAACCATGACAAATTCCTCTTTAATATTCATTAACGGCAACTGTCTTCCTCAGGCTACTCTGCCAGACAATCAGAGAAGGGCAGTGAAGAGCAATTTACTGCTATATTAACTTGAACTCTATGGACAATATCTTTATGAAGTCCGCTGTACAAATATTGATTCGTCACAAGACCACACACTTGGTGTGGCCAGCAAAATCGATGCGAACAATCCCATAATATCTGTGTTATATTCCTTTATATGAATACTAAAAGCATAGGACTCCGTTAGGATCTGAACTAAACCGACGTAGAATAAAATACACGAAGGCTTTTATTTTACTGTGGTGCACCGGTAGGGCCACACCCATAATATATTCCTATTCAGATCAAATATTGCACAAAACAATGATCCAAGTCTAATCTGCCTTTGTGCCTTCCTGGACGGATCGACAGACGAAAGAATAGTCGTATATATATCTTTGTTTGTATGTTTGTACTTAAGTGGGTATGAATGTATTCTATTTGTATTGATGTATGTACGTACGGATGTATAATATACTTAGTATATTTATATATATACACACACACACACACACACACACACACACATATATATATATATATATATGTATGTATGTATGTATGTATAATTATATAGGAGTGTGTGTGTGAATGTGTGAGTTTTTGTATGTTATCAGAGCATTGTAGTACGCTGGTTTCATACTGTACATTTATGTCTGACTGCATTGTCTACGTATGTCTATATACGTTTGTCACGTTCCGACATGCCTGTCAATACGTGTATGAGCGTGTATTGTGTGTGTATGTGTATATTTCTTAATATATACATATGAATGTTAGTGTCTCAGTACATCCATAGATCTTCAAGCCTCACTACATGTCTATTCATGTATAAGAACGAAAATGTGCAAATATCTGTCTGTAACTCTATTTGTGCAGGGAAGTTTATGCAATTTATAGGTTTTATTTTTTGTTTTCTAATTCTTCTTTGAGGTTCATTTCTGCATCCTTTCTGTACACATGACTTCCTCTCACTTTCTTCTTGTGTGTGTATTCATAAGACATACATGATACATACATACATACATGTATATATATATATATATATATATATATATATATATATATATATATATATATATATATATGTGCGTGTGTTTGTGTATTTACACACACATATACACCACACTCATACATACACGCGCACACGTACACACACAAACACATACAGTATTCTACTTAGTGCAGAGCGGATACGACAGTTCTTCAGACAGGAAAAACAAGCTGATGTAGAAGACACTCTGGCTGTGATGGCAGATGACCGAAAATGCAAGACTGTTTGGGAGGTTGGATAACGAGAAGACGGGCGTTATAAATGGCTACTTACTGTACAAGCAAGCACATACACACACACACACACGTGCGTGCGCGCATGCATGCACAAGCATACACAGATATCTTCCACGTCAGCCGATATCAGTGGAGGAACAGAATGAAATTGTCTGAATGTGGAAGGCGAGAACTTGTAAATGGTCATTCGTTTCTCGCTCTGACATGATACGCCAGATAAATGATAAGGACGTCTGTATAGAAGACAGGGCAGCTATATAGTAAAGACACCTATAGAGTAAGGGCTTCTATTGTAAGGCTACCTCTATGCTGGTGGATGAATGGCTACGAAGTTGTCTGCTAGCTGCACAAGAAATGATGGGCGGTGATATCGATAGTTAATCTAGCAAATGTTCTGTGCAATTAAAATTAGTAGAACATATTACTTGTAATCTGTAGCACGATAATTAGGCTATGCGCTTTACATACATGCATACAAAAACATGTATATACATGCATACAAAAACATGTATATACATGCATAATTGTGTGTGTGTGTGTGTGTGTGCGTGTGTATAAGTGGGTATTTGCTTATATGTGTTTGCTTGAGTGTCTTTACACCTATACCACAGCCCTTTCTCGTTTCCCATAATTCTTGAACAGCAAATTTATTTGTGTTTATATATACCTACATTCCTGCCTGCCGCCTTCCCAAAATATTTCAATCCTGTCACATTAATTGCATATTATTGGAGTTGTTTTGAAGCCTGTCTCTCTTTTACTTTCTTGCTCTTTTACTGGCTTGAGGGACTAGACAACGACCATGCTGTGGCACTGCCCTGAAGGATATTTTTGGTCAATCAAATGAACCTCAGTACTTATTTTAAGTCTCCTAAATACATTATCAGTTTTGTTTGGCCATCAAGCCGAAAAGGTTCACCTGTATCGTTCGGCTCTTCGGCTCTTTCGTCTCCTGTCTTTTTATATAAAACCTTTTGCTTGGTGAATCACCTGCCCTTAAAATTGAGCCGTCATAATATTTTCCCCTGTCAAATGAAAGCTTAAACTTGCGAAACCTGACGTCCTACAGCTTTTACGGCAAATAACCAACGTTCTGAACTTCATATTGACACCACACACCATCACAAATTACCAGATCTGATTCTATTTTGATATTACATTAATGAAGCAATATTTTGCTGCCATATTTGGAATTGTTTGTGCAAAACTCGTGGTTTAAATTCTCGTAGCTTAGTGAATTGGTTGCTTAAATGTTGATATGTCAACATTGGGTCACGTATGTAGACATATGGTTGCATATTCCCGATATAATTCAGAAATTGATTCAAATAAATATGCAAAAGTGATTGATTTATTGAAATATGATACATAGCTGTTATGAGTAGGAGATTCAGTTTCTGAATTGATTAAGATATTAAGAAAAAAAAACTGCATGAAAAATTATGTTTTAAGACTTGGAGGTATATATATATATATATATATATATATATATATATATATATATATATATATATATATATATACAGACACACATATATATATATATATAGCGAGAGAGAGAGAGAGAGAGAGAGAGAGAGAGATAGGGGGAGAGAGAGAGATAGAGAGAAAGAGAGAGAGAGAGAGTAATGATTTCATGAGAGCCAGTGTAGTTGTTTTATTTCCATCTATGTGTGAGCTTGTGTATATATGTGAAGATAATGAGAGATAGAGTTGAAGAGGGAATAATTGGAAAGTAAACATAAATTCTTTTTCAGCTGATGAAGATCGTTCAAACTGCGCATGTCAGTAGTGTTTTATGCGACGTACTCTCCATGACGAGCAGTGCATTAGCGCCACATTGACCCAGTTCACGAAACTTCTTTGAAGAAATTCAGATGTTAACTGTTGCAGCCACTTCTTTACAGCAAAATTCTCTTCGTCTGTGCCATCGAATTGGTGTCTCTGAAGACAAGCAGTTGGTGGTCAGATGGTACCAAATACGAGTTGAACGATGAATGGGAACTGCCGGTCAGCCTAATTTGCCGATTGCCGAATTTGTTGTCAAAGATGTATGTGGTCGCATATTGTCATGACAAACAAAATTCTTGTACGGTTTCTCCCTCCACATGGATTCTCCAAAGCATCTTGAGTGTCTCACTGTACGCCGCGATTATCGGGGTTCAACCACGTTCCAGAAAACAAACGGGAATGACATCCTTGTTGCCATCCAATACAGAGATCGAGACATTCTGTGCCAATGCTATTACTTGAACATGGAGGAGAGATGCGGTCCATTCGATGGATTAAATCATCGTTTCAAGACCAACCAGATATTACCACTTATCCTCCTCTGTCGCCAGATCGGAGAAAATAACCTATGATGATAGACTTTAAACGCATTCAAAAAACCAGAGCAAATTGCCTCTTTCTTACTTTCAAATCAGTAGTCAACTGCCGAAAACCCTACTTCACACATTTTTGTGCGATTCAATTCTTCTGGAGATTTGGGTCCACGGTCGTACATGATTTTCTTCAGTATTAATTACCACTTGTTTAACCTTCTCCATCCACCTGTGCACATTCCTCTTGTCAATGATGTCATATCCGGAATAAAAATATAACGATCTGTGGATTCGGACAGCTTGCATGCTTCCTTCATCAAGAACTCAATTACGGCACGTTACAGCTGTTAAGATTCTATTATTTGCAAGAAGTTTCCCTGTAGAGGAAGTGCAACTCTATATCAATTTAAATGACCTTTGTCGGCTAGTAAAGCAGTCTGGCCCACGTTTGCATTACTATCGGAGCAAACCTCGTGGTAATCATCTAAGTTGCTACAGCTTTACGTTCTGAGTTCAAATATCGTCAAGGTCGACTTTGCCTTTCATCCTTTCGGTCTCAGTAAAACAAAATATCAATGAAGCAGTAGGATCGGCGTAATCGACTTGCCCCACCCATCAAAATTGCCGGCTTTGTATCAAATTAGAAAGAGATATTTAAGTTGGTAAATTAATAAAGTGCTGACTGCGCCGTCAACTTCACTGACTGACATCTGAACATAAGAATGAAGATTCATTTGTAAAAATTAAGAATTTTGATGTTATGAATGAAGAAAGAAGTCATTGCTTCATTAAAGACAAGATCTTGACTTCTCCATATATTCAGTGGCATCATTAAGTAATTACAAAATCATACATTCGCTAATAGCGAAGATGGGAATTACATTTGTGTATAAAATCTGTCAAATAAACCATTACTAGCTTGATGGTACGTTATCAGCTGGTAGGGCATATATTAGATCGATATATGTTCCAGGTTCAAGATATTTAGACGTAGATATCATGTCAGGTAAAACAGAAATCGTAATCTAATGTTTGAGTAGATATGAAAACTAATAATTAATGCAGTTTGAATGGAAGTTGGGGGCCGTTTAACTTGATCCAGGAGCTAGAATGTGATATAAGTTTGTAAGAACAGTTTAAAGATAGCGGAGTGAAGAGAACAAATATTGGCAATTAACTGAAAGTTTTCAATTTAGTAATTGAAAAAATATCGCAAAACTATGATATTTGGGCATATTATATTCTAAACTTCTGCAAGTACAATGCTTTGTGGAGAAGATTTGTATTATCACTCACACGCACATGATACATACTGTACATATACTCACATAAATACACACACACACACAATTATACATATACACACATACACATATTCATGCACATCTATCTATATATATAAAACTTTGGTTTTGGAATAAAGATGATTAAGTGCGATCCATTTGGCGAATAGTAACAATATCTATTGAATTTTATGGCGGAGAAAGTTTGATCCATCGTGTTAAGAAATAACGAAATATAGAAACGAATGAATGCAGTTAGTTGAGTGTGTGGTTATTATAGATAAGAAATATGCAAACATAATAGTCTATTTTGATCGTGTGCTAAAGAATATATGGGCGTAATCCATGGGATGATAGGAAGAGGAAGAAGAATTTCAAACATAACCAGTCTATTGTAATGGTATGGAGGGAAGAATTATGATTATATTGCTGGAACAGTTTAGATAAAATGTTAAAAAAAAAAAGAATAATCCATTTTCTTGGAGAAAGCAAAATGAATAAAAAAGGAAAAAAAGTAATAACTGAATGGAATCCAACTGTGTCAGAGAGAAGAAGGACAATTGGAAGAGGATCTGTTGGTTAGTGCTGACAAGAAATCTTACAATGGAAAATATTTGTTTGCATGGAAAGCAAATCATTTAGTATAGATTGAGAGAAAAACAAGGTTCCTAATGTTTGTAAGGATGGTGGTAATAGGAAGAGCGAATCTGTGAATATAGATGCTTGGAGGGGGGAAAGAGTTTCGGGTATTTGTTCGCAATCTTTAAAAACATAAATTCTTTTGTGTGATTCTGCTGTTAAAGCGGAAATTTCAACATAAAAGAATTAAAAAACTACAACACTTCATTGTCTAAAAGCAGCAGCTAATTAACTGAGATTAATTAAGGGATTAATTTATTTCGCGCATGATAAAGACGTTTTATTCCTCACTTGATGCTACAAATTTCCCAAAGCCTTTATCAAAATCAGTGACGCAAAACGGTTCTGATCAGAGCACGAAACCGTTGATGGGAATTCGAGTAGCTTTGAACTTACCGCTGGCCACCGTCTCACGCCTTATTTAATCGAATGCACCGTATTCGACTATCAAAGCTTTAAGACACCTTTTAACATGTAGAAGTAATTTATTAAACATTATAAGATTTAATAATCTCCACACGCTCGCACCATTCGCACCACCACCACCACCACCGCCGCCACCACCACCACTGCTATCATCACCATTGCCACCATAACTCCTACCACTATACTCCTCCTCATGCTATTCCTCTTACAAACACACACGCGTATGCTTCTTATATAAAAGTGGGTGAATGCACAAACATGATCGACACCGCGCCCTTCGTCCTGGATAAAGGATTCAGAGTTTAAGCTGAAATTAATTTAAGCGCTATTACCTGTTTTCTATGCTGAGCATATCTAGCTCTCACCTACCTTCTGTCTCTCTCACTCTGTATATCTCTCTGTCTCTCTCTATATATATATATAAATATATGTGTGTGTGTGTATTTGTGTGTGTGTGTGTGTGTGTGTGTGTGCATACGCACACACAAGCATATATACTCACAGGCGTGTATGCTATCTACCGTATGATTGTAGTTCTACGTATTGTATACGGCATGATTCCAAATGCAGTGCTGTATATTGACAATCTCAGTCTTCTAATTAATAATAACCACATCAAGCCAGATTTAATTAGGCAAGAATCTACCCTTAAACTGTTTGGTCATTCGTGGTGATTTAAGAAATGAATGATTAATAACGATTTTGTTTGAAATTCCGTTTCATTTTGAAGAATCTTTCACGGAGACTTTTCTATTGTTGCAATAGGTCAATCTTGAAAGACACGAGCAGAAGCAACGTTTCTGATGAAGTAGACTATTCGCAGAAGAGAATGAAAAATCTGAACGGTCTTCCAAGATCACATTGTAAACTTGCACACTGTCATCCTCAAATATCATTGGAGAATGAAAGAAATTCGCAGAAGTTCATCTCCCGGGATTTTAAACGAAAGATTTAAAGATTTATCATGTTGCTGTAAAACATGTGCTGCAAGATGGATAAAAAATGAGAAGCGAGAAACAATTAGTCAGGATGTTTTGCATCGTTCGATTGTTGAAGGAAATTTTCTGAAAATACGTGATTTAGCTTGGCACATCACGTGGAATCTACTATTGATATATGGCAAGAATACCGTAACAAAATGCAGTAATTAGTGGGGAGACTAAAATATTTCTGCAGCAAACAATAATATACAAAAAGAAGTGTCTGAGAGTCACTAAAATGTGAGGGAGATATTGATCTTATATTTTATTTTATTTTGATCTTCGATATTCGTCTCGAGAAAGCATTTCTTGTGGATCTATATCATGAGATGCCAGTGGGGGACTAGCTACTGACGGAGTTCAAGAATGCAGAAATACGTATATAGCGATGCCACCCACGCTGATGCTCGATTTTCGTCCGTTGCTGATATATTTCTGGAGTTTTTAATACAATAAGTCTATAGAGTGTAATTTAGCCGATTCCAACAACAACAACAACAACGATATGGCCACTTTAAGATTGATAAACAGATGTTCATAAATATCTACATCATATCTTCTCAGTGAATTTGGTAGACGGCGACTGAAAGAAGCCCGTCGTATATTTATATATACATATATATATATTCATGTGTATATATATATATATATATATATATATATATATATATAAATGTATATATATATGTGTGTGTATGTGTGTGTGTGTTTGTGTGTACATATACAAACTCATGTGCGTCTTTGTCCCCCTGTTTGTTCCCCCACCACTGCTTGACAACCGGTGTCGATGTGTTTACATTCGCGTAACTTAGTACTTCGACAAAAGTGTTCGATAGAACAGGTACAAGGCTTTAAAAACAAAATAAGTTCTGAGGTAGATTCGTTCGACTACAATTCCTTCGGGCGATGCTCCATCATGGCCGCAGTCAGATGACTGAGGCAATAGAAATGAAATATAAACGATAGAGAGGACAGCAAGTATATGTCAATAATATGATATGCTGCGTCGAGCTAATAAGCTATAGACAATCACTCGGTTACATAAATACACAAAGCACAAAGAAAGTCATTTCAAGTTTATATTTCCTATAAGTATTCACGTCCGCACACACGCATTGATACACAAGGATATGTAAAAAATCAATTTAGCGCTTTACGTATCTACTCGTGAACCAGCCAAGCTACCTATATATCTGCGTAATACATAAATGTATAACTACAGAACAGTACTGTGATCGTCTGCATGTATATGTATATATGTATATGTTTATACAGAGAGAGAGAGGGGGGGAGAACGAACGATATAATATGAATATATGCATATAGGTATGCCTCTCTCTCTCTCTCTCTCTCTCTCTCTCTCTCTCTCTCTCTCTCTCTCTCTCTATATATATATATATATATATATATATATATATATAATTAGGAGTCGACGGATACGTTGACATATTGGGGGAAATTACTAGAAAAATATTGTATCTATCTATCTATCTATCTATCTATCTATCTGTCTATCTGTCTGTCTCTCTCTCTCTATATATATATATACACACACACACGCACACATATATGTGTGTGTGTGTATGTGTATATATCGTGACACAGACACACACACGCACACAAACAGACGCACACGCACCCGCACACGTGCGCATATACAGTGAGAAAGAGCGAGAGAATGAGTGAGAGAGACAGGTGGATAACTACTATATACACACATGCCCTTACACCACCCTACCCACACACATAGTTACACACGCTTTATACTGCATTCCATATGAACACCCGTTACAGAGGAACTCCTACAAAACTGAAGACTGCTTTAAGTCATATAAGCAGCAAACAGATCTGTATGCACGCACATATCACACTCACATATAAGCACAGCTTTGTACACGTATATATATATATATATATATATATATATATATATATATATATATATATATATATATATATATAGGCGCAGGAGTGGCTGTGTGGTAAGTAGCTTGCTTACCAACCACATGGTCCCGGCTTCAGTCCCACTGCGTGGCACCTTGGGCAAGTGTCTGCTACTATAGCCTTGGACCGACCAAAGCCTTGTGAGTGGATTTGGTAGACGGAAACTGAAAGAAGCCCGTCGTATATATATATATATATATATATATATATATATATATATATATATATATATATATGTATGTGTGTGTGTGTATATGCTTGTGTGTCTGTGTTTGTTCCCCCAATATCACTTGACAACCGATGCTGGTGTGTTTACGTCCCCGTAACCTGGCGGTTCGGCATAAGAGATCGATAGAATAAGTACTAGGCTTACAAAGAACAAGTTCTGGGTCGATTTGCTCGACCGTTCAAATGACTAAAACAAGTAAAAGATATAGTAAAGAAAGTATTTATATATATGGGTAGAGGACGTCACGAACAGTAAACGACATGAAATACGAAAACAGATGAGTTCAAAGCGCAAACAACGAGAGAAATGAATGGAGAAGAGGACAAGTAACATAATGAACGACCCTTCGTCAGTTGTCGCCTGTCTATTTGCTCGTCATTTCGAGGATTTGAACGACAATATGAATCTTCGAAGACATGTGTATGTGTGTGTGTGCGCGTGTGTGCGTATATGTGTGTGTGTGTTTTTCGTTCTCTCTCAGTTTTTTTTCCTCTCAAACCTTTCTGTCGATGAGCGTAGACTCGAAGCGTCAAAGACTTTTTCATTCTTCCTGAGCGTCAAACTAATACACCTCATCTGTCTTCGTCTTTTGTTTTCTCTAAATGTGAAGTATATATACGTGTGTGTATGTGCGCGCATATTTATGTATATAATCATTGCGCTGTTTACTTTTCCTTCATTTACTAACACGAATACGTATTGCGTGTTTTATTCGAACTCGCCGGAGATTCTAAGGGAGAATCTCCATCGTGATTGTTTGCGTAGAAATATTTATGAAATCAACAACGGAAGTACTTTCTATATTTATTTCAGACAGGTCCTTTTGTCATGAAAAGCATTGTATATTGTTTTATTTAACATATGGTACTGCGTTTGAAGTTTGTACTATAACGATATTTTGAAATTCTCAGATAGATGTTGATCGCATGTATATTTTCGACTTTAATCTAACATAACTGAAATATATTGTCAACCGATTAAACTTAATGTATTAAACATATCATTGTACTTTTGTGATGTATAAGAGTTTTATGGTTTTCTCATGAACTGATAATAATCTTCTGACGTGGCACCTGAATCGGTCGCAAGTCCAAAGTAATCTACACATCTTGGGCATCAATGTATATATTTTTCTATAAATACCTGTGTGTATGTATGTTTGCATGTTTCGTATGTCGTTTAAAGTCTTCAAATTATTCTTAGAGCGAAGGACCTTGTAACTATCTGAGAGAAAAAAATTAAGCGTAGAAATTTAGAGAAAAAAAAAAGCGTTGATATTTCAATGTTGAAGTTTAGAAATTGCTTCCACGTTTTACTGTCACGCTTTCGTAAAGTTCACGCTCTCTCGTGACTTCATTCCATAAAAGTTCTAGATTTTCTAGATTGTGACTAAGAACATTTAATCGCAGCCAAGTGCAGTCATAATTCTTTTGGCATATGTATATGTCTGTGTTTATCTTTTTCGTGCTCTGTTTTTCTATGTCTATCTATCTATCTATCTAAACACCCATACACACACACACACATATATATACATACATGCATACATACATACATAAGCATGCATATATGCACATGTGTGAATACGTACATTAGTGAGTGTATACATGTCCAAACACACACACACACACACACATATATATATTTAGGTGTGAATATGTACATTAGTGTGTGTGTGTATGTATATATATATACAAATATATATATATGTATGTATGTATGTATGTATGTTTATAACCGCTTGTATATAAGCTGCTATCTATTTCATATTTTCTCAAGTCAGTGTGTGAGGTCAATATAATTTAATCCAACATAATTCTTTGTCGATAACATTCAAATCTCAGATGTTTCAACTACAAATATTTTCCTGTGAATTGAGCAAATTTCAAAATGAAGCCATTAGCTGTTTCTTAGATGGACTCATATATGGGTGCATGTGTGTATATATATATATACATATATATATATACGTACACACGCACACACATATATACATATACATACAATCATACATGCATATATATTTGTGTGTGTATGTATATATGATGTGTATATGTTCGTTTTTTAAAATTATTTTTACTTGCCTCAGTCATTCGACTGCGGCCATGCTGGAGCACCACCTTTAGTCGAAAAAATCGACCCCAGGACTTATTCTTTGTAGCCCTAGTACTTATGCTACCGGTATCTTTAGCCGAACCGAACCGCTAATGTTGCGGAAAAGCACCAACATCGGCTGTCAAGCGATCATGGAGCGACAAACACAGACACACAAGCATATATATATATATATATATATATATATATATATATATATATATATATATATATATATATATATATATAAAAGGATATCCAGAGGTTACCTCTGGATATCCTCGTTGCTCATTTTGATTTTAATCACCTTACTTGAAATTGTATGGATAACACCATACTTAATTCTGGTGCCTAAACTTAAATACCATATTCATCTGAATCTAAATTTTTGCTGAACACACACACATATATATATACATGCATATATACATATATATGCATGTACGTATGTATGCGTATATGTGAATGTATACATGTATGTCTGCATGAATGACGAGATGGTTAAGCACTTTGTACTCCAAACAGGAAGTCCCACATCAGATTACACTTTTTGGCGTCTCGACCAATTCCTTTATGCAATTGTCTTTGGTCGACTCAAAAGTCGTCCGAATATATTTAGGAGGATGGTAACCACATGGAAACCTATGAAATTCATGTTCTTCTTGCCAATTACGTGTAATTCTTAAATGGGTATGTACTACTACTACTACTACTATTACTACTACTACCATGTTTTCCTTAATACTATTTTTATTAACTGTTAAGGCGTTAATTAACTAAATTATTAATGTCGGTATTTAGCTATCGCACTTTGGAGCCCGGTTCCGACTTTTTACGTTACGTTATCTTCTCCCGCTCAGCGTAAGTTAACATTGCATCATGGGAAATCGATGAAAGAACGCATAAATCAAGTTTTGGGATCAGTGTTTTACAATCCCACCCTTAAGTATCTTCAACAAATTTTGATTTTCCAGAAAGTTTAGATGTGGCCCACAATGTCGTACGCGCCTATATTGAAAATATTACTGAGGTTAATGATGGTTACTGCTGCCCTACCCTTCCAGTGAAGGCGCATGACTCAGTGGTTAGAACGTCAGGCTCACAATGATGAGGCTGTCAGTTCGATTCATGTACCGGGCTATGTGCTGTGTTCCTGATCAAAACACTTTATTTCACGTTACTCCAGTTCACTCAGCTGTAGAAAATGAGTTGCGATGTCACTGGTGCCAAGCAGTATCGGTCCCTTTGCCTTTCTCTTGGATAACATCGGTGGCATAGAGAGGAGAGGCTGGTATGCATGGACGACTGTTGGCCTATCACAAAACAGCCTTGCCCGGATTTGTGCCTCGGAGGGTAACTTTCTAGGTGCAATCCCATGGTCATTCGTGACCGAAAGGGTCTTGGCTCTTTTTTTCTCTTTTACCACTACTTCCTCGCACATCACAGTAAACACGATGCTCAACCGTTCCTTACTCGATCGTTCGTCCCCCTGGAACTATTCAACATTCATGGTTTCTCCCGCAGACGTTAATATACAAATTATCAAAGGGAACATTGATAGCGTTCATTGAATGGTTTAGGAAGGACGTGAGAACTACTGCAGATCGAAGAGATTGAACAGATTAAGATACATATATACATACATATCCATCTGTCTGTCTGTCTGTCTGTCTGTCTGTCTGTCTGTCTGTCTGTCTGTCTGTCTGTCTACATATATCGATGGATGGATAAATATGTAGGGAGATAGCTTGGTAGATAGAAAGATATAGTGAACGAGTTGCTTGTGGTCGGTATGTGTGTATTTGTGTATACATATCGACGCATAAATGCAAACACACACATGCACACACATCTGTGTGTGTGTGTGTGTATGTGTGGGTGGGTGGCTGTGTGTGTATATGTTTCAGTCTAAACTTTAAAAAAAGAAGAAAAAAACAAATCCTATTTGAAAACGCGTACATTTGATTGTATCTCCGTTTATTGTAAGAATGAGTGAAGAGATGTAAAGAATGCGATAATTTACACAGACCGATGAACAGAGATAGAGATAGAAAGAGAGAGAGAGAGAGAGAGAGAGAGAGAGAGAGAGAGAGAGAGAGAGAGAGACATTCATAGAGAGATACACACATACATATTTGAGTGTGTAAGTGTGCACATGTATATGCAGAGATGTAAATATATATATATATATTCAGTCATACCTCATGTATACATACATACATGCATAACTTCTATCTATGCACACAACCATGCATACATACATGTGTGTGTTTATCTATTTAACTTCAACGAGATACTCTGCCAATAAACACTTCGTTTCTCAGAATTTTTTTTTTAAGTGAGGAAATACAGACACACACACACACACGCACGCACACACACACACACACACAAGAAACAACACACACACACAAGCACCAACATACACACACACACACACACCCACAAACGCAAACATACACACACGCGCATACACACACACATGCGCATATACACATCGTTGTATAACAAACGTACGTATGTTTAGGTATGTATGTATGTATGTATGCATATATGGCGGGAGAAGACAAGAGAGAAATAAAGAGAGCATAATCGAGTACGTGTGAATATGTATGAATATGTGTGTGTGTGTGTGTGTGTGTGTGTGTGTGTACGGTATTTCTCTCTCTTTTCATTTATTCTTTCTCTCTTTCTTTATTACTTTTCATATCTTCTGTAGTTACGAAGCGAAAGAACCCTCTGTTCATGCAGCTATATATATGTGTGTGTTTGCGCCGTGCGTGTGTGTTGTTTTTGCTAAACCTAAATTCTTCGGCGTTCCGCCCGTGACTATCCTTTCATTGTCCGTTGTATCACCCTTCCCTTTTTGTATTCAGTTGGGCAATATACGATTGGTAGGCTTTCTCTGCTACCGGCGAAGTTGAGTATGAACTGAAAGGAGAGTTAGACTGCTATTTCTAGCATTATTTCATCCTTATTACGTATGTATATGTGTTCGTGTAAGCGTTCGTTGCTGATACGATTTAAGCGGGATGGAGTATTGCCCGTCCTTCTCTCGAACCTACATGTCCACTCCCTTACAACAACAACAACAATAACAACAACAACAACAGCAGCAGCAATAACAATAATAATAATAATAATCTTTTCTACTCTAGCCACAAGGTCCGAAGTTTTGGGTGGAAGGGGCCAGTTGATAAGACTGACCCAGGACGCATCTGGTACTTAGTTTATCGATCCCGGAAGGATTAAAGGCAAAATTGACCTCGGCGGAATTTGAACTCAGAACGTAAAGACGGACGAAATATCGCTAAGCATTTCGCCCAGCGTACTAACGATTTTGCCGCCTTGATTGATAATAATAATAATAATAATAATAACTGATTCTGGTTTTATTGGCCACAAGGGCTGAACAGAAAAATCTACAAGGACAATATAAAAAACAAGGGACAAGTGGGGTTTAAAACAGAAACCGTGTGAACAAAAAACAAAAAAAAAAACACAAAAGACAGAAAATACACACATAAATACTATTATTAATAATCCGTAAGAGCAGCGGCAGCAGCGGCAGCAGTAGCAGCAACATTGTAAACAGCAAGTCGTCTGTCAAACAGCCTGCTTTACATTCACCGCTGTAACCATAACCACCTCAGTACGCCTCTTAACACAGCTGCTAATCGATTGATTCAGCCTATTGACGCCTCTCACTTGCACACTGCATTTCTTCTCCTCCTCCACTCACTCCTCCGCCTCCCCTTCACTTACTCAAAAGTTGTTTTTTTTCTGTTTGTGTGTGTTTCGGTTTTTGCATGTGAGCTAACGTTATATATATATGTACAAAATGAGATAAATAATATGTAAGTATATGCATGTACACATACATATATGGACATACCTACATATATATATATATATACATGCATATATGGGTACAGGGCATCAAAAAAAAAAAAACGTGAACAAAGAGACGAACGAGAACACAAAAAAAAAGAAGAGAAACGAACGATTTTCGAACAACGAAAGAAAAAAATAGAGAAACGAGACAGGCAACATAAAGAACAATCCCTTCATCAGGTGTCCCCTGTTTTATCTACTCCGCGTTTCGAAGGTAGGGACATATGTGTGTGTGTGTGTGTGTGTGTGTGTGTGTGTGTTAGAAACAGAGGTAATAGCGAAATCTAAGGACCCAGTCTTCGCCGTCGACGTTGCTACTACTACTACTACTACTACTACTATGGCTACTACAAGTGGTGTTACTGCTGGTGCTGCTTCCAAGGCCCACAACAGCAGCAAATCACAAAGGGCGTTACACAGTCACATGGGTGGTGTGTATATATATTTATGTAAAACTAGGGAGCGGGAAACATGTTTCGTACGTTATGACATATTCTTTTATTCTTGTATTCTGTTGTTCTTTCCAGTCATTTGACTGCGGTCATGCTGGAGCACCGTCTTCTTTCGAGCAAATCGATTTCAGGACTTATTCTATCGAGCTGTTTTGCCGAACCGCTAATGCTACGGGTACATAAACGCACGAGCAGGGAGAACATACACAGACATACAAACACTTACACACAAATATACTTCTATCTATCTATCTATTTATGTGTCTGTGTTTAGGTATGTATAATGTAAGACACCTGTTGTTAATGTCCTGTTCGTATTTGTATTTGTGTACCATTTTTTTTCTTTTTCAACTTTGTTTTCGTATACATTCGCTTGCTTTCTTCCAAAGAATCTTGTGCTCTTAGCTTAGATTTTCTTAGGCCTAGCCAGATTAGGGCAGTCTCGAGTCTGACCGGCCGAAACCGCAACGATGATCTGGAACTCGACTGAAGAAAGAAAGCTCCGAATGACCCGTCCTTCTTTTTTCCTGTCTTTTTTTTGTATCGTTAAACTGTCCGGATGTTTTGTTTTCGCCTGTTACGTTCTTCCTCCATTTTTTGTTTTGTTTTATATATATATATATATAAACAGATGTCTAGATATAATTGGATGAAATATAAATAAAGCACAAGAGAGATAAAGGCCACCCACCTACACACAGGCTAGAAGGCGCCAACTAGGTTGGAACGAGGTGGTACCCCATGAATCTACCTGTTTCCGCTCCTCTGTATTTGAGCGAGTAAGAACTACCTTCTCTCGGCATTCGAATTTCAGGTTATGACAGATCATGGATGAAGTTCTTCGCTTATTATTCGAGTGTGCCATTTTCCTTTCCCTCATTTCATAACATCCGTTATTCCTGAAAGGTATTCATCGTCAATCTGAGCAGTCACATATCTCAGAGCCTCGCGAAATGTGGGATGCCTTCCTTTGTTGATCTTACTCACGCATTTTTACCTTGACTTTGCTTCATCTTTTGTTGTGAGTTTTTCTTCTTCTTGCCTTCCCTGAGATCCCTACTGTTTTCCAGCCTCCATTTATTTCTCAGCATTCAAAGAGAATGGCCTGGCACTTCGGAGAGAGAATTCATCAAATTTCTCATCGTCAGCTCCTGACATTGAGGTTTAGGTGAGATTTTCATCTATTATCAGAGACGTAACCATTGGGGCTTCAAAACAGTCGTTTCTACTGATGTAGTTGCTGCCTCTTCTGTTCGTCCCCTTCATCTTTCAAGTTCTTCTCAGCATAAAACCCTCAAACAGGCCATATTCGAGCATATATAACTGTTTAGTTTTCTGTCTTGTACAAACAGCCATATTGTCTTTCAAATTTGTAGACGGTGGTTTCCTGAGGACCTGATTGTCCATTCAGTCCATACCGTTGTATGGTATCTCAGCATCCACTATCTGATTGTATTTTGTCAGAAAGCGACCAGAATCTAAAGGTCTATGATAGTATCATATACTTCACCGCAATCATCAGGTTACGCTGCCCTGTATATGGAGATATACCACTTTATGGGAAGCTACGTGTCGAAACATCTCTGACAGGTTTATTTCCCCATACTTCTCAGCTTTTCAAGACCAAGCTTACACTCCAATAAGCCTCATCGTCAACAGTAAAGAAAAACCTATTCTACAGGTCACATCATGCCTGCTTTAACTTTCTGGGGGCAACTGAAGCCCCTCAATTGTTCCCAAAATTGAGTTATCTTCCATTTTGTTCATTCTTATATAAATCCGCCAAGCAAAGTGGCACCAGCTTCACTTACGTAACAGTGCCATGTATGTCTGCGAAATAATGTCACCATTATTCATTTGAATAGCAGCGCTATGAAAAATAAAATATTTTTGTTGCAGCCATTTATGAGTTTATTTCTGTCGCCTGAATTTGTCGGTGTTCAAACTTAATTTTTTTTATATATATTTCACAAAGCGTATGTCTCTACCTGTTTAACTGAATATGTTTTCAGTTTACGCTTGCAGTTGTTCAATGATATTTTCTTAGACTCTATTCTTACTGCTTTACAATACAAAACTATATTTAAACGAGTGTAAACACAAATTATAAAATATTTTCAAAAAAGAAAGGTATTTTTGTCAACGATCGGTAGAGTGAATTCTCGTACCATTTCCTCTTCTTTCTCAAACAACACATTATTCTTTGTAACCTCTTTCTCGCCATTGAAGTCATTCCTCAAATCTATTAAAATGTTACTTGAGGACCATCAAATAATTCATGCTGTCTTCCTATTTGGCAGTGTTTGGCATGATTCTTCCTCTATGTTAGTCGTCCTCATTCCGATTCGAATAAGTTACAATTGTTCAAAATATGCCATTAGTGAGTACGGTTGTATATGTACGTGTATATATATATATATATATATATATATATATATATATATATATATATATTTATATATATATATATATATTATATAAACATATATATATACGTGTGTGTAGCGGGGTGTGGGGTTGTAGTGAGAGAAGCACATCAATGTAGGGAAGAGAATTTATTCGACTTATAACACCAGAAACATTTCAGCTGACACCAACTCTCTAAGCACATGTCCGGATGCATTCCAGCCATTAACCCTACCCACCCCATATATCCAAAAGGCACAGTCCACCGTGTATATATTATTCTATGTACTAAATCTATAAGGTGACGGAGCATATGTGCTTGTGTATGCGTACCTTTGTGATTGTATGTATGTATGTATGTATGTATGTATGTATGTATGTATGTATGCATGTGTGTGTATGTATGTATGTATGTATGTGTGTATGTATGTATGTGTGTGTGTGTGTGTGTTTGTATATATACTTTTATTCTTTCATTTGTTTCAGTCAGTTGACTACGGCCATGCTGGATCACCGCCTTTAGTCGAACAAATCAACCCCAGAACTTATTCTTTGTAAGTCTAGTACTTGTCCTATCATTCACTTTTGCCGAACCGCTAAGGTTACGGGGACGTAAGCACACCAGCATCGGTTGTCAAGCGATGGTGGTGGTGGTGGTGGGGGGGGCAAACACAGACACACAAACATACACACACACACACATATATCCATATGTATAATATATATACGACGGGCTTCTTTCAGTTTCCGTCTACCACATCCACTCACTGGTTTTTGGTCGGCCCGAGGCTAAAGCAGAAGACACTTGCCCGAGGTGCCGCGCGGTGGGTTGGACAGCAAGCTACTCACCACAAAGCCACGCCTACGCCTCTTTGTGTGTATGACCGAGTACACGCCTCACTGCGTTTGTATGCGTGAAGGCAACCCAATTGATCTTCTTATAATAAATAAATCTTATTCATTGTCGATGTTAGTCTGTTGTTTTGTTTGTGTTTCTCTGCTTTGTACTTTTTTTTATTTCTCTTTTTATATCAAATATTCAATACAGTCACTTCTCTTTTCACTCTCTCTCTCTCTCTCTCTCTCTCTCTCTCTCTCTCTCTCTCGCGGTGTGTGAGTTTGTGTACATATGTATACGCACACAAACTTATACATACACATACTCACACGCATATATATATATATATATATATATATATATATATATATATATATATATATATAATGGGCAACATATGATGATAAATTATATATAATATATGAATGTGGAAATGTGTATCTGTGTTTGTCTGTATACATATGTGTGTGTGTGTGTGTGTGTGTGTGTGTGTGTATAAAATATATTTATATACATACACACAAACCACACATACATACATACGTGCGACAACGCGTACAGCTTTGACATAATGTGATCTTTGATTAAATATAATAAACAAACTCACATCATAGAATATAATATTATCTGGTCATTAATATTAATAAATTTACATACGAAGCAATTAAAGAATTTCTCTTTTACTTAAAAACCACATTTTAACTTGACCATTATACGAGTTTTAATCCCCTTCCAATATATATATATATATATATATATATATATATATATATATATATACATACCGTACTTGATGGCGTATAAGATGCTAGTTTTTTACCCAAACATAGTTTTAAAAATCGTCCTACGTCCAATGCACTCAATGTAAGCTAAAAACTCACTCAAAACGGTACGTATGTTTACAAAACGTGTGCTGCCACCTTTTGGGGAGCAATCACCTTCGGTATGTTTATATCGAATGTGGATGCAACAAATTGCTTATAATTATCGGTTATAACAAAGTTATACAGGTAAGTGGAAGAATTAAAACATTATTTTAGTGGAAATTTATTTTACAAAAGTATAGCCTAGGCTAGGGCGTGTCCTATGCACTCGTGCATCTTATAGGCCATCAAATACGGCATACACAACACACACACACACACACACACACACACACATAGAATCTATGTATTTTAGTACGGAAGAGATTTTTGCTACATGTGTGCATGTGTGTAGTCGCGAACGTATGTGCGGGCGGTTGAGAATGAAAACGGAGTTAGAGGAGCAGGTGAAATAAGTCTGACAATAACCAGGTTTGATCGTCTTAACTCGACAAGGTTTCTCAATCTCATACTCACTCTAAATCTGAGCTTAATGTACCACTAATCTGTAACAGCAATCGCTCATTTAAACTCCCTTTCTTTATTCCTTATCTTTTATCTCAGAGAGGAAACAGTATCTTCATTTCATCAGCATGCAATATTTTGTGCGAATTGATACAATAAAGACGTCTATCCATCTATCTATATACATACATACATATATATAAATATATATGTGTGTGTGTATATATATATAAAACCACATGTGAATCGTTGGCGATTTTTTTTTACCTCTGTCTTCCTTTTCTATTGAACTTTCCTCTGTTTCCGAAGAAGAGCGTCTGCTCGAAACGTTAAACTATCTTTCTTTCCTTCCCTGACCGTCTGCTGATACTTTATATGTACCATGCACTCACGTTGTTGTTGTTGTGTGTTTGTTCTTCTTCGTGTGTATATATATATATATATATATATATATATATATATATATAAATATATATATATATATAAATATATATATATATTAATCGTATGCACAGTAAGCATCGTTTGTTACAATGAAGCTGAGTCCATCTATATTCTTTATGTGCGGTGTTTGCTGGAAAGATATTTTCCTCATAGACCGTGCGTATAAACACATAAACACATAAACACACACGCATAGAGGCACACACTTACGTAGACAGACGTACATTCACGTGCACACACGTATATCTTGCTCAAAACATGTAAATTTAGTCAAGCTCTCAGCTTGATTCAAAATAGCGATGTTATTTTTTCTTCTTATTAAAGCCTAATATCCCGGTTGAACATTATTCTTGCTACAGTTACGATTGGCAGTGAATGAAACCAAAACTTCATTCTGAAGAGAAAGAAATAAATGAAGTGAAACGTCTCATTTAGTTATGGCCAATTTGAATTGTAACAACTTCACAGAAACTTCTCCAATTTCATAAACAGGCAGAACATTTTTTGTTCAGATCATCTTACGGAATGAGTGATATATAATTTCAGCTCTAATGTATCGTCTGTCGGAGAAGATGAAATAGAACTCAGCATTAATACATTATACTCGGGCAAAATGCCTGACGGCATTTCGGCCGTCTGTGGGTCCAAATGCCGACGAGGTCGACTTTGCCTTTCAACTTTTTGGGTTTCACCCCTTTGAGTACCAGTTACATACTGGGAGTCGATGTAATCGGCTTACCAGCTCCGCCATCAAAATTGCTGGCCTTGTGCCCAGATTGGAAACTAATGTACTATACTTATTTAAGGCTGTGATCTTGAAAAATTGTCAGCACTCCGGAACAATGCCTAGCGGCATTTCGTCCGTCTTTGCGTTGTGGATTCAAATTCCATCGAGGTCGAATTTGTCTTTCATCCTTTCGGGGGCCGATAAAATAAGTACCAGTCAAGCACTGGAGTCGATGTAATCGGCTTATCCCTTGTCCCGAACATGCAGACCTTGTACCAACATTTGAGAGTACCAATATATTATACTCATAAGGCGGCCAACTGGCAGAGACGTTAGCACACCGGGCGAAATGCTTAGCGGTATTTCATCTGTCTTTACGTTCTGAGTTCAAATTCCGCCGAGGTCGACTTTGCCTTTCATCCTTTCGGGGTCGATAAATTAAGTACCAGTTGCATAGTGGGGTCGATCTAATCGACTGGCCCCCTTCCCCAAAATTTCTGGCCTTGTGCCTAGAGTGGAAAAGACGAGTGATGAGTGAACCTAAAAGTAGACTTTAGTGGACCCTTTATGAAATTGTAGTTCCTCTTTCTGAAAGGTTGTTGTAACCTGAACTCTTCGTGAGTTCTTCATTCGCTTCAGCATAAAATGGTGATATGACCCCGATGAGGGTAAAGCGTGGTTTCTGCCAGCAACGCAGCAATCAACCACCATTACCACCGCTGCCGCCGTTACCATCAACCTCAGCCACCACTACCACCAACGATCACTACCCTCACCATAGCAACCAATGATCACTACTACCGCCATAGAAACCGCAACCACTACGTATACCACTCTCGCAGTCTCACCACCACCACAACCAACAGCACCACGATCACAACCATCACCACCACCGCCACCTCCGCTACCTTCATCACCACTACTGCCACCACCACCACCATCACCACCACCGTCACCTCCGCTCCCATCATCATCACCACCTCCGCCACCACCACCACCACCTCCGCTACCATCACCATCATCACCACTCCCACCGCCTCCGCTGCCGCCGTCACCACCACCACCACAACCATCACCGCCACCGCCACTACTAGATGTATCACCATATCAACCAGTACCACCACTAAACAACACCCCCAACTGCACTCCCACCATCCTACCAGCACCCACCCCCACCATCACCAAGCTTCGAGCATCACGTGGCACTCATTACTCACCCCCAAAACAAAACGAAACACTTTCTGTAAAATAGAGTTAAAATTTTTAATCAAGTAAAAACTCCCAGAATCTCTTAACATTTCATCATTTTAAGAGCTGATCAACACACACAAACATTTACATCGATGTATACACACATGAACACACACATACATACATACATGCAAAAATGCATATATATGTACGTATATACATATATGTATGTATTATGGAAACACACACACACACACACACACATATATATATATATATATGTACATCTGTGCATTGAACATGTTTGGTCGGGAGATAGATAGATAGATAGATAGATAGATAGATAGATAGATAGAGAGAGGGAGGGAGGGAGAGATCAGAAAAGCGACAGGTATTCAGTGACAAAGGTACAGTCAGGCAGTCACTGGTTACAATATATCGAACGTGGGTATGCCCAGCGTTCCTCAACCATTTTTCTCCTATGGGTCTCCTAGTTTCCCATTTTACTGGGGCAGACCTCCATAACCATTTAGCGTTTACAAAATCTCATATTGTTCACAAAGAAATATTCTGAGGAACTGTATCAAGTAAATTGTGAAAATATTGAGAGTATAGTAGAAGTATCACTAATTTATTGCTCGTAAATTTTAACAGCAAAATCTTTTATGGACCCGCAACGACCATCTAGAATTTAGTTGAGAACCACTGGTATGGGCCTATGTGTAGTAACTTTCTTTCTCTCTCTCTCTCTCTCTGTATCACACACACACACACACACACACACACACACACACACACACACACACACACACACACACACACACACACCCCATATATGAACATATATGTGTGTGTGTGTCTCTATTGTTTTTGATTAGTATTATACTTAAAAGAATGCAAAGCTCTCATGTTATTTTTTTAAACGTTTGTTGATAACAACACAGTCAGAGGCGGCAAGAAATATTTCGTAAAGGAGATTCTATGTTTGTAAATATAGTTTATCAGGGTTGCAATGTTGCTATTATGCACAGGCACTCGTATATATGTATCTGTGAATATATATATATATATATACATATATACATAATACGGGTGTGAGTGCGCTTGTGTGTGTGTGTGTGTGTGTGTGTGTGTGTGTGTGTGTGTGTGTGTGTGTGTGTGTGTGTGTGTATGTGTGTGTGTGTGTGTGAGGAACTAATATTGATCGGTGCAATATGCGTGAACCACTAGCAGCGGAGTGATTCATAAAGTGATTCTCAACAAATACACATTCCACATCGTGCGTCGAATAATAATTCACAAACACACGCACCCACACAAACTCACACACACACACACACATACACACAGCTACACACATATATTTACGCACACGTACGTACATGAACACACGCACCCACCCACACATTCGACAAAGAACGGAAAACTTGAGGCGGGACAAAATTTAAGATGGTTCGTTTTAGTCGATCAATCTCGCTAGCGATGCTGCGACCACTCGCTTTATTCATCTCTCTCTGCCTCTTAAACTATATCAACGCATACTAAGTCACATGCACTCACTCTAACATACATACACATATGCACATGTTCATACACACAAGCAGATACAGAGACAAATAGATGCATATGTGCGTGCATACTCACACACATGCACTCACACACACACACATACATCTCTATCTGCTAAATATAAATAGAAATATACATCTACTCATATTTTGAATCGTATTTTTCTTGCTAGCATCATCATACCTATGTGTGTGTGTGTGTGTGTGTGTGTGTGGTACATACGTGTACACTCGCACATAAATGAATAAATAAATATATGTGTGTGTGTGTGTGTGTGTGTGTGTGTGTGTGTGTGTGTGTGTACGTACATACATATATAAATAGTAAGTTGGAGAAATTTAGGGAATTATCCATTTACCATTGCACATGTTTCATTGCCTAATAGGAATTACAAAATTTTACATGCTAGATAAAGATGTAAGAAATATCTAATAAGAAATTACTTGCTTATTTAACATATAAAACATTGCAATTCCTATTAGCAAACGAAACACATGTAATGGTGAATAAATAATATTACAAAGTTTTCCAACTTCTTGTTTTGATTTATGTATATATATATATATATATATATATATATATATATATATATATATTTGTGTGTGTGTGTGTTTGCCTATTTGTGTGTTCGTGTGTTTGTTTATGTAAACATAAAGGCAGGAAAAGATAAAATAGATTGTGTGTAATACGTGTGAGTGAGTGTGTCTATTTTATTATATGTATGTGTGTATGTGTATTTCAATTTGTCCACGTCTGTATGGTTACAGTTCTATTTATAAATATACAAGTGTAACTACTGAAGACTTATACCTGATTTATTATATACGTCACACGATTTGGAAGCAAGACTACAATCTCTCTATGTCCTCTTACGATCTAATAGAAGCAACGGCCACATCTCCTTCAGTCGTGTTCCGTCATTTTAAGAGAGGGAAAAGTCTACCTCACCACCATTCCGTTTTAATCGCTGGAAATTAATGCTTTGAATAATAGACTGGTTAGCCATTGCTGGAGTGACTTTCATCATCGACGGGTTTGTTAGATTAGAGATGATTAAAGGCCTTAACAACAACTGTAGCAACATCAATAGCAACAGCGACAACCGAGACGACGACGATATCAATATGGATTTCAATGACAACAACAACAGCAACAACAACAACATCGACAACAATAATAATAATAATGATATTTACTTTTATTGTTTTCCCATACAGTGAAAACGCTAGACCTAAGGGATACAAACGTGAGGGATGGTCGAACAATGTTGAAATAAAACAAAGGAAACGGGAGAGATATTAAAGAATAAATAAAACATTTGTTATAGATCTACCATTGATGAAAAACCTAATTATACATACTCCCCCCCTATCTCACTCACACACACACACGCGCGCGCGTATTATGATTGAAAACAGTGCAAATCAATAAAGAAACGAAGGCCAGTTAGAGTTACCAAACCGCGTACAAAACATAACAATTCAGTCGGGCCGTGCACCACACACTGTGGTCTCCTACATGAAACAACACCCGAAGGCGCCAGCGAGCATCTTTTGGTATTAGATCAGGCGAGAAATCATTCACAGTCCCTTTGTGGTTGCACAGTAGTGGATCGTAGACTTTAGGAGCATTCCGTCGGTTACGACGACGAGGGTCCCAGATGATACGATCAACGGAACCACTTGCTCGTGAAATTAACGTGCAAGTGGCTGAGTACTCTACAGACACGTGTACCCTTAACGTAGTTCTCAGGGCAATTCAGTTTGACACAGAGTGTGACAGACAAGGCTGGCCCTTTTGAATTACAGGTACTACTCATTTTTGCCAGGTGAGTGGACTGGAGCAACGTGAAATAAAGTGTCTTGCTCAAGGACACAACGCGTCGCCGGGAATTGAACTCACGATCGTGAGCCGAATGCCCCAACCACTAAGCCACGCACCTTCACGGATCGTAGACAAATTGTATTTTATTAGCAGTTCATTATTTTTCGTCTGCTCTACAAACGACACATTCTTTCTCTTTCTGTTTTCTTCCGTTTCGTTTCGAGTATATTTTATTTTCAATGCGTTTATTTGGGGATCGACTTTCATTTGTGGTCACCTCTTTTAAAATCTTTTTTGCCTTTTGTATTGACGCCCACATCATCAACCCTTTTCACTACTCCATGTCCACCCCCACCCCCCACACGGATATGGTGGGGATGGGGCTTAATAGTAGCTGTGGATATTGACTTATGTCCAAGGAAGTGAATCGTGTTCTTTGACCATCCTCGGACCTGCCAGAGGCGATAAAACTGAAAGTATTTTTAAAACAACACACTCTAGAGCTGTTGTGATTTTTGCCTTTTCCGTTGCTCTCCCCACCTCAATCACTTTCTTTCTCTGTCTTTCTCATTCTTCGATACAGATTCTTCTAAAATACCTTTTAGTACAACTACAATAGCTTGGCTTCTTGCGTTGCACAGCTAGTCACAATTCTTTTGTTTCTACACCTGCGACAGGTTTGGAATAGTTGTATGCTTTGTTCAGAGAAACTAAGATTAGAACTTGCTACTCTCTACTCAACTAACAACCTCCGACCACGTCATTTCTTTTGATAGTTTCCCTCACAGTCAAGGGTTCCAATTGCTACTCCCTATCCCTGGCTATCTCTCCTATATTGAATGGGCCTAAGTATTGTATTATGAGCCAATGATCATAGCTATGGTACACCAAACTGACGAATCACCTCAACTTTTCATCGGTGTGAAAATCAGGCGGACACTGTCCTTTACTTTGCAGCATTTCATGAAAATCACATCCTTCTTCGTATCCACTCGGGCTTCTTGTCCTAGAGCTCTCTTCAGGGCATCTTTTATTTTATTGATGCATTTTTTTAATTAGTTTCCTTCTTGCCTGTTTCTGTATGTGTTCTTCAAGCAACACTATCCTCAATAACACACATCTCCCATATCACTTATTTTCTTCGACTAGACGAATGTCCAAATATTGTTTGTGGGTTACTCCATAACAAAACTCATGTTATTATTATTTTTTTTTCACAAATTCGTTATTTATTTGTTTGTAATGTTTGTTGTATCTGTTTGTTTAGTGGTTGTTTTATTTTCTTGTTTTGTTGGTTATCTTTTATAAATATGTTTTTTTTAAAAATTTATTGCTTATATTTATTTATTTGCATCTTGTGGCGGGATGTGCCAGTTTGCATCAATGTCGCCACTGCTGTAGCGAATTCATCCATGAAACGAAGTCAATTCGTGTTTGTAGTAAATAAAGTTTATAGAATAGGAAATACAAAAAGGTTTAAAAACAAACCGTGTCCTTTTCACCCCAAGGTAAGCAGGGTGGAGACTAAAATGTTCCAACGTCGGGAAATTAATCCAAAGATTTTCCGTTGAGTTATAAACGTGGCGTGGTAAATCCATTAACACAAAGAGGGCGAAAGGGACAAGCCCATTCGCGCTAAAATACAAATGATTATGATATTGATGATGATGATGAAGATGATGATAATGATGGCAACAATAAAATAAAAACAACCACAACAGCAATGATAATGACTCTTTCTAATTGTTGGCACAAGGCCAGCAATTTGAAGGGAGGGGAGGGGTTAAGTCGATTTTATCGACCCTAGTACTTGACTGCTACTTATTTTATCGATCTCGATGGATGAAAAGCAAAAGGTGACCTCGGCAGGATTATAACATGGAACGAAAAGAGCCCGATAAAAATGCAGATAAGCATTTTTTTTTCTGACGCGCTAATGATTTGAGACCCACACACTGGGGACAGTATGAAAGTGAAATAACAAAAAAAAAAAAAGAACAAAGAAGAAAAAGAAAAGCAGTGACGAATTTCCGTCAAATAAGGATCGACCCATAGAGATATATTACGAAATAATAATAATAATAATAAACTATGTAGCTAAAACAGTATAAAAGTATAAGACAATAACGAGAAAGGATTTACAAAATAAGGACCAAAGGGGTCTATTTGAACCCTCCATTCCCTACTTTGGTAGAACAAAAGGCGATGCTTTCTCCCAGTTCTTGCCTCAATTGTACAATCGTAGAATTAGCAAGGACCTGTTTAGCCATGCCAATTTCGTCCCTTTCACCCAAAATTCAAAAATTTTGTTGGGTCCAGCGTCCTCCTTCCTATCTTCAACTTTCTTCTCAACTGATTCTTGAAGAATTTGATGAGGGTTTGGCTTCCTGACAGGAAATGTTTTATCCTGAAAACTTTTAACCTCATCCACTACACAAACTTCCTTCAGCCTAACCACAAGTTAGAATAACGCTATCCACATTTCCTTGCCAAAGGAAAGCAGGGATTTGTCTTCACGATAAAACCAACAAATAATCTAATCCATTCGGTCCTGTACCGCATTTTAATCATTACATGGACTCTGAACGGGTGCGTAGCCCCGGACGGGTCGTCATCGTTAGCTCATACGAATAGGTTCAGTTGCTGTCAGCTCCAGTTTGGCTTCAGACACGCAAGCTGAATTTATCGTAAATATGCAAAGTCGCCCACCTTTACCTCCGCAATCACTCCATTACAGCACCTTCAGACCAGCGTATGGAATTTTTCTTCTTTTTAATAATTTGCCACTTAAAAGTCTCCCACAGTAACTCATAACTTATACACAGTCGCCATTCAAAATCTCTCACCCAGGCTAACATCGTTTATAATAATAATAATAATAATAATAATATTAATAATGGTTTCGATTTTTGGCTCATGGTCAGCAAGTTCGGTGGGAGGGTGTAAGTTGATTATATCGACCCCAGTGATAAACTGATATATATTTTATCGACCCCGATAGAATGAAAGGCAAAGTCGACTTTGGCGGATTTTGAACCCGGAATGTAAAACCGGAAGAAATACCTCGGAACATTTGGTCCGACGCAATAATGGTCATATATGTATTTGCCACGTTCACGAGACTTTCTAAATTTTATTGTAGAAAAAATAAAATGAGAATCGATGAGTTGACAACAAGAGTTTTAGGTATTTGAATGAAACCGAAATCTTTACTCAAATTTGAACTCAGAGCGGGAACGAAAG
>NC_142939.1:2073103-2105603 GCF_046866305.1 Octopus bimaculoides | reverse complement strand
GTACGTACACATGTTAACATCTAGGTATGTATGAATTTCCGCGTATATTTATAACTGAAGTATCGATGTTATGAGTTTGTGTACATCGCTCGGTGCGTGTGCAAACGTATAAACATTACACTCTGATGTATGTGTATGTATATGATATGAGTGCTCGGCCAAATATCAATCAACGTATGATGTATGTGTAAGAATATTTATTCGAAGAAATATGACATGTGTGTACTTGAGGACGAAATATGAAAATCAACAAACCACATATAGAATATTGCAACTCAAACTCTCACTTCATCTCCCTTTGTGTCTCTCTCTATCTCTGTCTCTCTCTCTCTCACATTGTGTCTCTCTGTATGCATATCTGTGTGTCTGTCTCTCTCACTCACCCACCTCTCTCTCTCTCTCTCTCTCACACACACATATATGCACAGAACCATACATACACATACATAGATATACTTCTATCAACATTCCGACATACCCACAGAAAAACAGAAAAGTCGTGATCACTTACCCGACCCTATCCAACCATGCATGGCCCACCAAACACTCACACACAGACACACACACACACACACATACACACACACACACACACTGACACACGCTCGCACACAGAGCTTCCCCACAGACACATCGACAGAGAGCGAGAGAGACGGGGAGAAAACCAGAATGTACCAAAACTTACCAGATATAAGCAGAAGGTTAAGAATGGCCAGGACGGTCGCATGTAAAAGCTTGTCATTTCTCTGCATTGCTCTTTGCACGTTTTCCTACGATTACATCATTCCAAAATATTTGTTGTGGCCAGTTGTACCTAGAAACTGTGATCGTGTACATCCCCGTTTAAGTCCATGTGTGATTTGAAGAACACAAGAAGTAGTTGTGGAAGGAAGGAAGGAAGAAAGGAAGAAAGGAAAGAATGGATAGCGAGAGAGAGAGAGAGAGAGAGTGAGTGAGTGAGAGAGCGAACGAAAGAGAGAGAGAGAGAGAGATACAGAGATCGAGAAAGTCAGAGAGAGAGAGAGAGAGAACGATTAGAAGGAGAAGGAGAAGAACAACAAGAAAGCATGGATAGAGAACGAAACGAAGGCGGAGGTAGTGAAGTGAAAGAGAAGTAGAGAGTGAGACTGGAAACAGTGAGAGAGAGAGAGAGGGAAAGGGAGAAAGTGAGGGAGAGGGAGAGGTGGTAAAATTGAAAGAAAGTAGAGTTAAGAATTTAAGAAAAACGTCGGTGCGCCTATATATACATACATATGTGTATATATATATGTATATATATGTCTATATCATATATGTACTATATATATATATATAATGTATGTATATATATGTGTATACAGGCCCGTACTACAGATACATTTTTCCGGATTAGTATGGATGTTTGTATTTCTGTTCTTCCTTTTGTTTTTAGTGTTGTTTTTATTGTTGTTGGAGTGCTTGTTCACTCTCTTTTTCTTTATTATTATTATTATTATTATTATGGGTTCTCCTTCCGAAAGCTTGCGAAACAAGCTGTCCGCAGTCTTGTAATTTCTCCTCGCTTAACTGACTACCCCTCTCTCTCCCCTTCCATCTCCTCTTCCTTCTCCCCCAACTACTCCTCATACAACTCACACACACACACACACATACACACGCTCACTCACACATACCACATGCACACGTTTTCTCTCTCTCTTTCTCTCTCTCTCTCACTTACTGTCCATGTTCTGCTTTTCTTTTTCCAACCCTCTCTCTTTCTTTCTCATCCCTTACGCACACATATTCAATAACACCTCTCCCCACACACTTTTATATGTATATGTATATATTGTGTGTGTGTGTATATGTGTGCTTTTATCTGTGTGATCTTCATTCGCTGTATGTGTATATATGTCTGTCTTTGAATTAACTCTCTTCATTCCTGGTGTGTGTGTGTGTGTGTGTGTGTGTTTATATAAATAAATTTATGAAATATGTATATGCATATATACATACACACACACACACACACATATATGCATGTATGTACGTATGTATGTATATATAGATATATGTATGTATGCATGTATGCACGTATGTATGTATACACGCACACATGTATGTATGTATGTATGTATGTGTTGTGTCTTTATGCATGCGTGCGTTTATGTTTACTTAAAGCTTCCTATCTTCCTGTCTCACTCTCTCTCTCTCTCACTCTGTTTCTCTCTTTGTCTCCCTCTCTGCTTTTATCTCTCTCACTCTCCCTGTCTCTCTCTCTCGCTGTCCGTTGCTTTTACTGTGTTTCCATTTCTTCTACAACTCTATCCTCTCTCTCTATCAATCTCATACTTAGGGAACGCCATAGTTAAACAGCAGCAGCAGCAGCAACAGTTGCAGCGGCGGAGGGGGTTGGCGGGGCAGATAACCAACAGATGTAGTAGTAGTGGTATTAGCAACAACAGCAACACTCAGAAGCTACACGGTTCTTTCGCTATAGAATAGTAGTAGTAGTAGTAGTAGTAGTAGTAGTAGTAGTAGTAGCAGCAGCAGTAGTAGTGGTAGTAGTAGTAGTCGCAGCAGTGGTAGAAGCAGCAACAGAAACAGCAGCAACCGCAGCAACAGCAGCAGTAGTAGTAGTAGTAGCAGCAGCAGCAACCAAGTAGTGAATGGAAATGTGAGAATGAGAGGAAGAGGCAGAGTGAGATGGTAAGTGGGAGGTAAATAAACAAGGAAGTGAAAATTCAGCTGTAAGTTAGTCTGTGTGTGATTGTGTGTGTGTGTGTGTGTGTGTGTTTTTTGACGCCCGCCGCCGTTACAGGGGACTTGAGAAGTATTGTCAGGCCCGAGTATAAAGCAAAGCGTCCATAAGTTATTGTATATATATATATATATATATATACACAATAATACACTGATATATATACACACACATATATATATATATATATATATATATATATATATATATATATATCAGTGCAATAGTAGCCGATGTTATCTTATTTTAAGACGGTAGACTACGATCTGATGGAGATTTGGCTGCTATTTCTAGCAGACCGAATTAACGTATAGGGACTTGAGCGTGGCCGTCATCTCTTCGTAGCTTTGTCGTGTGTGTATGTTAGTGCGTGTGCGGCCGTCCGCGTGTGCGGCTGTGCGCGTGTGTGAATGTTACGCCTCTGAATGCGTGTACGGCTGTGCGTGTGCGCTTGTCTATGGACGGCAAGTGCGTCTCTTACAATGAATGTACTTATCTCTGATATATTGAACCGACACAGATACGTTGCGTGGCTCTTCGACCTAATAGAAACGGTAGGCAATACACTCTCAGATAATCATAGTCTTAGACGTGGAAAGGACTTTGTTTTTTTCTCTTTTTTCTTTTTTATTCCTGCAAGTCTAGAACATGTGGCCGCCCTGATCGGCTTCAGAGGCCCTCTTTCTGTGAATGTGTGATTGATTCCGTTAACGTTCTGAATAAACTGTTGCGAGTGGATGATTGCAGGGAAGTGTTCTGTTCAGGAAATGGGAAACAGAAGGATTGGCGCTCTAGGAAGGGAAGATAGTAGGGATTCGTGCAGGAGTCGATGGAGGTAGCCTCATGCGGATGGGAAAAATTAGAGGGATGGGTGAGTGAGGAGATGTAAAGTGAGATAAAGAGAGAAGGGGCAGAAAGTTTAGTGAGTGAAGAGGGGTTGAAAGATGAGTGAGTGGGGAGAGGTAGAGAGATATGAGTGAGTGGGGAGAGGTAGAGAGATATGAGTGAATGGGGAGAAGTAGAGAGATGAGTGAGTGAGAAGTGGTTGAAAGACGATTGAGTGAGGAGAGGTAGGGAGAGCTGAGCAAGTGAGAAAGGGCGGAGAGATGAGTGAATGAGGAGAGGTAGGGAGAGATGAGTGAGTGAGGAGAGGTAGGGAGCGATGAGTGAGTGAGGAATGGTTGAGAGGAGTGAATGAGGGGAGGTAGAGAGAGATGAGCAAGGGAGAAAGTGGGGAGAGTTGAGTGAGTGAGGAGAGGTAGAGAGAGATAAGTCTGTGAGGAGACGTTGAAAGACGAGTGAGTGAGGAGAGGTAGAGAGATGAGTGAGTGAGGAGAAGCAGAGAGATGAGTGAGTGAAGCGATGTAAAGAGAGACAAGTGAGTGAGGAGAAGTAGAGTTGAGTGAATGAGAAGAAATAGACAGAGATGAACCAGTAAGGAAAGGTAAAGAGAAATGAGTGAGTGAGGAGAGGAAGAGAGATGCGTGAGGGAAGCGTGAAAGAGATATGAGTGACTGAAGAGAAGTATAGAGTTGAGTGAATGAGGAGAGGTAGAGATATGAGTGAGTGAGGGAGTGAGAAGCGGTAGAGAGATGAGTGAGTGAGGAGAGGAAGAGAAAGATGAGTGTGTGAGGAGAGTCTGAGTGGTGGTAGTACGGTACCAAACAACTCGAAGGAACAAATGTGAAGGAAAGAAGTGAGGTGAAGAAACGCATCTGTGAGGGAGAGGTTGAAGTGAATTTTGGTGTAACTATACACCAGGGAGTCCTTGGTCTTTTCTTTCGGGCGTTTATGCGCACGTATCAAGTAGTCGCAGCAGTTGAGCATATCCCTTGGTGGTTGACGATATGTGCATCTCTGATCACGAGCAGAAGTAGTGGGGGAGCATCATAGCCATGTGTTGAGAGGAATTCTTTGGGGTTTGAATAATTCACCTTTGGAAACATGGGTGTTTTGTTCATCATCCTTAAAGAACCCTTATTCAGGGACCTTTTGAGTGGGATGGGCTACTCAACCTGAAGAAAATTCTAACTGGGCCCCACCTGCGAGGTCATGCGCTGTTTATCTTGATATGAGATCACTATGTCGCACACATATGGTTGTGATGCATATGCCTAGTGTACCCTTATCAGACGGGTAGTCATGATGGGTATATTGGGCTTTGTATATTTTACCCCAGTGTCACTTTGATGGCATGCACTGCTCTCTCACCCAATAATAATAATAATAATAATAATAATAATAATAATAATAAAGATGATACGAAGCAGTTTTAATTCCCCTAACTGCAGATTGCACTAACACCATTGCAACAACCTACACAAATACACTTACCACATGACCATCACAACCATCACAGCCGCAGTGTTTCTAGCAGGTCCAGGGACGAAATAAATTACTCGAACAAGTTGGACATATGAAGGAACTAAAATTGCCTCAGCTCGTTTCAATAATTTAATCAATCCGACGGAATGGTCATGGCCAGAACACCTTTAATCACAGTAGCCAACTCTTCCTCCAATTGCACATTTGCATCGTTAAAAAAGGCGTGATGGCCACAGCAATAACGCCTTTTATCTAAATTTGCTTAATTATATAGAATACCGTCTGCTAATCATTATCAGTAACACGATCAACCGATCAACCGATGGTTCATAAACTTGGATCGACATTTGAACGGCACGCAACCAGATTGAATCAGCCATAGTGTGATTTTGATGTCACCAAATTTCGATATGTATTAAACCTATTTACCTTTGGCCTAATGTTTGCTAATTGGCGTTCTGTGAAAAGCCTTCCCAAATAGAGGGACACCTAAATTTCCGACTCACTGCTATGCTCGGTCTGTGAAACAATCTTTAGTATACATTTGAAATTTTGGTCTCCTTATCGACATTCAATCGCGCTAAGACGAGGTCGTAGATTTAAATGTCGTATCTGGAGACATCACAAAATTACTATAAAGGTCGTATCTTTTGCCCTACTCCAGATTTTCGACCTGCAAAATCGAAAAAGACGAATATTTCGCCTATTTTCCAATTCCGTAGTGTTGTATCTTTCATTCAATATATATATATATATATATATATATATATATATATATTGAAGTGTAAAGGGGAACCGGCTTCAATTCTACCCGCTTCTGCATTAAGCAAACGGTTGAATAAGATGTAAATGTTGAAGTAATTCTCGGGATAAATGGCGTGAATGCAAGAAGGTGGTGGGAGAGGTTGCGGGAGTAGTAGGAGGAGGAGACACTGGAGAGGAGCAAGAGAAACAAAGGTCGAGGCAGAGAGGAAGGGGAGGAGGAGGAGGAGAGAGATGTGAGGAAAAGGAGATAGAGGGGGGAGGAGGAGGAGATAGAAAGTAGAGGAGGCGATAGAGAGAGGGAGGAGAGGGAGAAGGAGATAGAAAGGATGAGGAGATACTGGGGAGGAGCAGTATAGCAGAAGAAGAAGAAGAGCAGGAAGAGGAGGGCAAGAGGAGAAAATTATGAAAGACATGTTGTGCTTTTTGTACTCGGAGTTAAGAAAACAGCCATGATTTTGAGTTCGCCTGACCAAGCATAACCCCAACAGCGATCTGTCGCGTGTTTCCTGCTAAGAACCTTTAATCTCTTATTAAATGTTAACACAAACTTTACTGTATGGCTTAGAAAGAGTTAGTTTGTTTGTTTACCTGATGACTAATCTAACCAGCAAACCTTCATTGATTCTATAAAGACTGACGAAATGACTCCACCTCACCAGGATTGGCCATGAATTATCAATGAATTCTTTCTGTCTAGAAACAATTTTATGATTTGTACTTTATGTAAACAATTTCTTCAGAGACGATTATGTCATTGCATTTGTGTATGTGTGTGAGTGTGTGTTGTGTCTGTGTGTGTATATATACGTGTGTGTGTTGTTATAGCTAACTATGGATAACTGTTGACGCAGACATGGTCGAGGTTTTAAGATGTTCGCTTTGCAGTGATAAGGTTCTGGGTTCGATCATAAGGTGTAACGCTTTGAGACAAATATCTTTTCATAAATTCTGGTCCACACAGGCTTTATGCTTCAACATCTGTACATGGAAAATGCGTGGAAGCCTATTAGATGGACTATAGCAGTAACTGCCTCGCTCATTCGGCTTAGAGATTAGGTAAAGTATATCTGGAATACTCAACCGCATACACAATGATTAGTCTGTTGCGCAGTTGACCATTTTATCGGCGGAAGCCTAAACTACAACGAGCTTGTTTCATTGAGAACTTTTCCGGTTACTTTTGGGTACCCCTATATTCATTCAAGCACAATGACAAACATGCGTACATGCATGCATACATTCAATGGCACCCCGGGGCAGCCTGCGTGTCTGTAGAGTGCTCACCCACTATCACGTTAATTTCATAATTAACGTGCCAATGGATGAGCACTCCACAGACACGCAGTTCTCAGAGAGATACAATATGACAGGTATAACCCGTTTTGGGATGTTGAGTGGAAACTGGACCAATGTGAAATAATGTAGTTTTCTCACGGGTACAAAACTGCATCCAGAATCGAACTCACTACCTTACGTACCTTTCGATCGTGAGCTGAATACACTAACTAATAAGCCACGTGACTTCACTGCATGCATGGACACTTGCACATATGCATTCATACATTTTCGTGCCTGTAAAGCTGAGGACTCATTATCTTTGCTAATCAGATTCTCTCGCCTGTTTGCAATTGGTCAGATGCTCTAACAGTGAATTACACTGAAACAACGGGAAAATTCATACTCAAACATGATACTCAGAGTAGCGCGAATGCGAAGAAATAGTTTTACAGAAAATAATGCATTCTGTTAGAAATATTGACGTTTCTGCTTGATGGCATTTTAAAACAGTCACACACCCTCGGATGTATATGAACATTCATACATGCATGCATGCGCAAATACATACCCACGTATACAGATATACTCACTCACTCACTCACTCACTCTCTCTCTCTCTTACACGCACACACACATACACACACTCACACACATATACACGCACAAACACATGTATGACATATTAAATTACGAAGTTAAATTGCTGATGCGCTTCTGAGAATTCATGGAATTCACAAGTTGGCATTAAGATGATGACGGAAAACAGATGAATTCGAAAACAAAGTTGTCGAAGAACTTCATTTCAGCTGCTGATTGCTTTGAAATGCTAGCGAGAAGAATTCTTATGAAGATGTTCTGACTGTGGAAGTTGTTCAAACATCCTCTCAGCCGACAAATCTCAATTCACAAGATATTTTTGTCGCAGAGGTCAGCCTCCGCCAGAACTGATTCTAAACTTATGCCTGAATATGAGTTTTAGGCTCAAAATATTGTAAGAGAAAAATAAATGTCGTTTATTATAAAACAGTGATTGCATTTACATGATTGTCTTATTCTTCTCTCTTCGCCCCTTTCTCTTTTGAACTGCCTCTTCGTCTTTGGGAAGAGATGGTAGTCCGTAGGTGCTAAATCTGGCGAATAGGGCGGGTGCAGAAGCGATGTCATGTATTTGGTGAGAAACTCTCGAGTGCGATGAGAGCTCAGCTTCAGGGTGCATTGTCGTCGTGAAGAATCCACTTCTTCGTGCTCCACACATCCGGTCGCTTTCGCCGATTGTCCTCCCTCAAAGGCTTCAAAACATCTCAAAACTTTCGATTGATGGTATGGCCCTGGGGGAACAATTCTCGATACACAATACCACGGATGTCGAAAAAAAAAAAAGGATGAGCATACCCTGGATTGAGCTGCGGCTCCGCGTGCCTTCTCCGGTCGTAAAGATGAAGGGCTCTTCCACTGTGACGACTGCTGCTTAGTCTCAGAGTCGTATTCAATATCTCTGTTGGTTCATTGTTCCAACTTCCTGTCCGTGACAAAATCGCTCACTACAGCATACATGTGATCACAAAAACACAAATTTCTCAACTTGCGAAGTAAACACAGCAATGTCACTCGGCACACCGCCTCATAAAAATCCCTGGCAGCCCTCATGGCGCACACAACCGTGTGCTGCCATATGTTGGCGCACTACAGAACTAGTCCGGGAACTTTTTGATACCTCATATGTCTGAGAGTGTGTCAATATATGCAAGTATAAACGTATGCATACATATCCCGCCTACGGACACATCTATTCATGAAAGTCTGCAGTACCAGAAAATTTATAGTAAATCACCATGCTGGAAATAATCCCTGTGATGTCTTCTGCATTGTATTTCGACTAAATTTTACGGATTTTGAAAGACAATAATGCCGCTGCTTATAGCTGAGTTGGGTCGTATTTTATAGACATCATCTTTCCCCTTGTTTAGTTTCGCGTTTCAATTTTTGAATTTAATGCAATAAAAACATGAATGACTTCTGATCTACAGATCAGTTCTTTCCACAAATTATCTCTTGCTGTAGACAAGGATTTCTATATCCACAGCTGTTGGTTTTAGCTACGAAGAGATACAGTATAATGTATTATCCTTATTTAAAGTGAGTAGAAAGAGCTGAGGAAGAGAACGAATTGCGTCATACTTGTTAAAGTTCGGATTTTATGGAAGTTCGATGTAAAAGAAATACATACGTCGAATGCAAACATTAAAATTCGCAACTTGCAGAGTGATAATATTTAAGACGATGTTTAGCATGGAATATTTTCTATATGTAGGCATTGACAGTCTGAGTGGAGCGAATTACCATCGAGTGAAAGTTAAATATGTTACGGCAATTTCTGATGCAAAACTCATTCTCGTAAATCAACGTTGTTTTGATGCGTTTCAAATGTGTTTTATTTTGTAGAAAATTAAAATGATTGGGTAAATTAATTCTGCTTAGGCTAAAACTGCTATTATTCTGAAGAAGGTGGCTAACACACCACCACAATAAGTACACAATATTAAAGGAAGTGGGATTTGAAGAAGACCATAGCTGTTAAGATTTCCTATCCATTGAAAGAAAATCAGTACCAGGAATTAAACATTAAAAACCATCTAATGTTTCTTCTGGGCTAAAAATATTACTGGTGATATCAAAATTAACCTTCACTAATGTTTCATTTTGAAAATACTCTAAAAGCTACATTAAATTTAATCCATTAGATTCAAAGAAAATAGTTTGGATGTCCCATATTAGTTTCAAACTATTTTTACCCTTCTGAAGAAAAATACAGTGCCAATTGTAATATTTCCAACAAAGCATTCCTCATCTGAAATAATAAAGCAAGTAAACGTCCATTGATCTAAAGTGATCTTTCTAATAATGTGGTAATAGAATATATTCCAAAGAACACAACTCCTTTACCCTCGGCAATGGAAAAGTGTGTGATAATTATTTTCGGGATATAAGCTAAGATGGTCGTTGAAACACATAAAAGCAACTGAAAGGGAGTTAAAACCCGCAGTAGAGACATTTGGAAAAAGTTCAACATTTTGGATGCTGTGAATAACATAACCGAGTTATAGCATGAAATGTAAGACTCGGTTATGAATAGCGTTCAGAAAAACAACATATGGCTGCGTATGTCGGTGACTTTATGTGTTTTCCATCATTAGAAAGTCTACATAAAAAAACAGAAAGATTTTGTAACGCTGGCAAGCAATATAGGGTTTGAAGTAGGTTGTTGTGTTGAGTTGCTACACACTCATAAAGAACACTTTTAAAGATATATATATATGTATATATCTATAAGGAATTGATTTTTGTAGAAGAAGGGTTGTTTAATATGAAGTGGGTAGTTATGGAAACTCCATAAATTCCATTTCACTTGACAGTAAAGAAATGGGTAAAAATTGTGCACATATAGAATAAGGCCTGGACGTCTTTACTGGTAACTATCATAATCGTGAACCTGACAGAAATTGCAAGATTTCATAATCCGCTCATTTCCCTCATGAGTAAAAGTAAGAGAGCCCCTTCAGTCACGAATGACCAAAGTATTGCACCGAGAAAGTTACCCACCGAGGCACATCTCCGGGTAAGGCTGTTTGTGGAAGACCAACAGCCGCTCATGCATGCCAGTTTCCACTCTCCACCGATGATGTCTAAGGGAGAGGTAAAGGCAAAAACAACTTGGTACCAGTGACGTTGCAACTCATACTTGCAGTTGAGTGAATAGGAGCAGCGTGAAATAAAGTGTCTTGCTCAAAAATGCAACACACAGCCCTGTGGAAGAATCGAACTCTCAAACTCACGATTGTAAGCCGTATACTCTAACTATTGAGCCATGCACCCTCGCTTACGAACGATGATTCACTGATATGTCATAGAACATTCCTTAAGATTTTAGACTCCTAAAGTCTTCCTTCTAGCAATTAACATCAAATGTCAACCTTCAGACCCCATGTTTTGTTGTGGGCACGTTTATTATTTCGATACCGCAACATTTATATTTACGTTTTTACGTATTATGATTCTTGAACCGAGTATTGCGTTGTATTCTTGAGCGAAACATTTCATTTCACAATGCTTCGGTCCACTCGGATGCCAAAAATGACCGGCATCCCATTCAAGGAATAATATATACACTGCCGAATCCTAGAAACGGGCTTTATCGTATATATATATATATATATATATATATATATATATATATATATATATATATATATATATGGATCAAAACAGTTTGATACAAATTCGTTGACAATCGTAAGATTCAGCGCGTTGCTTAGTCTTCAACCATTTTGAATTCAAATTGAAAATGGTTGAATGTTAGTATCGCGCTTGGAACAAAGGAGAACCAACGAATTTGAATCAAACTGCTTTGATCCATACATATAACTCCCTATAAATTTGTTGAGTGCCCTTCTTTCGTTTGTCCACTCACCCGTATATATATATATATATATATATATATATATATATATATATATATATATGTGTGTGTGTGTGTGTGTGTGTGTGTGTGTGCACATATAAGTATATATAATATATTCTCTTCTACTGTAGACACAAGGCCCGAAAATTTGGGGAGGGGATTAAGTCGATTAGACCGACCGCGTACGCAAATGATACTTAATTTATCGACCCCGAAAAGATAAAAGGAAAAGACAACCTCGGTGGAATTTGAACTCAGGAATACCGAAATACCGCTAATCATTTCGTCCGGCGTGCTAACGTATCTGCCAGCTCGTCGCCTTAGTATATATAATATTTTATCATATCTATATGATACAAGATGGAAATATAAACTTTCAAAGCTACTGATGATAAACAGTGAAGCAAGTTGTAAATATACATGCTGCTGCCTACAGTTAAAATGAAGGATGGCTTAAATATTGGTAAATATGATTGAAAAGATTGGTGATGCTCTTAGACATTCACAACGACTGCCTAATGAGGGAATTAGGCTAATGAATTTCTTTCATAACAGATGTGTGCCAGAGTTTGTAAATGCGCGCATACACACACACACACACACACACACACACACACACATCTATCTATCTATCTCTGTCTGTCTGTCTGTCCGTCCGTCTGTCTGTTGTTAGATAGCTAGCTGGCTAGATAGATATGGTGATGCAAACAGGAAAAATAAGACCCCAAATATGAATATGTGTATATTCTTATCAATATTCAGCGGAAACAACAGAGTGACTCATGGGCTAAAAATTTCGTGCGATGACACTTGATAAGCGCCAACGCACGAAACACTTGGCCTTCGAATCACTCTGTAATATATATGTAAGGTTTGTTCATTAATAAAAACAAAACTACAACACGTACCAATCCGGTATTTAATGTCCTTCAACGTAGACCCCTTCGAAAGCCACACACTTAACCCAGCGCTGTTTCCATTGATGGAAGCATTCTTGGAACTCGTTTTCTGGGAAAATCAATAGCTTCCTCGTCGCATTCACTTTGATTTCCCCGTCGTCCTGAAATCTTCCTTTCAAGCAGGATTCTGATTTTTGTAAAGAGGAATAAGTTGCAAGAGGCGAGATCTGGGGGAATACGGTGACTGTCGGACATGAGGTATGCTGTGCCTAGCCAAAAACTGTTGCGTTGTCAGTTGAAATCAGTTTTCGCACAAACTTGGCAAATCACGCGTCTCATGCTCAAATCTTCAGTCATAATGGACTGAACTGAACTAATCTGTACATCCTCTGATAACTCACGGATGGTGATTCGACGATTTCCCTCTGACAGCTGCTTGCACATCTGCGATGTTTTTTTTTTGTTCTGCTGGTTGCGGGTCTCCCAGAACGTTCGTCACTATCAACATATTTTCGGCTTCATACACTCCTCTCCATACACTTTCTGCAACCTTGCATAGGCCTCTGAGCAGGAATCGTGAAGCTTTTGGCAAAATTTGATGCCGATTCATGGTCACTGCGATGACCACATGCTACACACGTTCCTTCCAAGCACTGCTGTAAACAGCTTAAGTGAGCTAGAACGTTAAATCTTAGAGCACATGCACAGCACAGTCTAAGGTCAATATGTACCAAGTAGCTTTACTCTACGTGCTTTAGATGTGTTACTATGGCAACAGTCCTGTTACTTATTGATTTCACCAGGTATACATACATACATACATACATACATATATACATATATATATATATAAAAATAGTAAATGAGTATATGCATATATACGTACAGGTATGTGCATACCGACACCCACCTGTATGTATAGGTGCATATCTGGGTACAGGACATTGCAAACAAAACAGAGACGAGAAAACACGCAAGCCACATAGAGAACATTCTACTTCATCAGCTACCTCCGTTTTAACACCGGCGTTTCAAAGAGCTAGGCAGGTCGCATCGTTAAAACAGCTCTTCCCATGGACCGCAAATTAAATTTGTATACACAAATTAAATCTTGCCATGGAGGAATGTTGTGGCGGACAAAAAGCAATACAGGAAAACAAACAGAAAAGGCTTTACGGCCAGACGAGAAAAATTGTTTGTGTGTGAACGCTGTGAGGCACGAACTTGAAAGTAGGGATGAAATGGTTCGTGTGTTTGCTTGGCGACAGCCAAGGAAGAAAAGGATTATTGACCGGAAGCATGTGACCATGCCGGTGTAAGGGGAAGAGGGAGAGTGGCAGAGGGAGAAAGAAAGGGAGGAAGTAGAAGAATAGGTGAGCAACGAGAGGAAAAGAGAAAGAGAGGAAGTACGAGGGGAAAAAAAGAGATACGTAGTAGTAACAGAGGAAGAACGAGAGGGGTAAAGCGAGATACGTAGTAATAAAGAGGAAGAACGAGGGGAAGAGAGAGAGTGGTAGAGGGAGAAACAAAGGGAGGAAGTAGAAGAATAGGTGAGCAACGAAAGGAAAAGAGAAAGAGACGAAGTACGAGGGGGAAAAAAGAGATACGTAGTAGTAACAGAGGAAGAACGAGAGGGGTAAAGCGAGATCCGTAGTAGTAAAGAGGAAGAACGAGGGGAAGAGAGAGAGTGGTAGAGGGAGAAACAAAGGGAGGAAGTAGAAGAATAGGTGAGCAACGAAAGGAAAAGAGAAAGAGAGGAAGTACAAGGGGAAAAAAAGAGATACGTAGTAGTAACAGAGGAAGAACGAGAGGGGTAAAGCGAGATCCGTAGTAGTAAAGAGGAAGAACGAGGGGAAGAGAGAGAGTGGTAGAGGGAGAAACAAAGGGAGGAAGTAGAAGAATAGGTGAGCAACGAAAGGAAAAGAGAAAGAGAGGAAGTACGAGGGGGAAAAAGAGATACGTAGTAGTAACAGAGGAAGAACGAGAGGGGTAAAGCGAGATCCGTAGTAGTAAAGAGGAAGAACGAGGGGAAGAGAGAGAGTGGTAGAGGGAGAAACAAAGGGAGAAAGTAGAAGAATAGGTGAGCAACGAAAGGAAAAGAGAAAGAGAGGAAGTACGAGGGGGGAAAAAGAGATACGTAGTAGTAACAGAGGAAGAACGAGAGGGGTAAAGCGAGATACGTAGTAGTAAAGAGGAAGAACGAGAGGGGGGAAAATGATAGAGGAAGAGAAAGAGATAGAGTAGCGTCGGAAAATATGAAGTTACGAAAAACTACTTACAATTGGAGACGCTGCGTTCAGTCATGTAAAAACAAATAGTAAATGAGTATATGCATATATACGTAGAGGTATGTGCATACCGACATCCACCTGTATGTATAGGTGCATATCTGGGTACAGGACATTGCAAACAAAACAGAGACGAGAAAACACCCAAGCCACATAGAGAACATTCTACTTCATCAGCTACCTCCGTTTTAACACCGGCGTTTCGAAGAGCTAGGCAGGACGCATCGTTAAAACATGGCAACGTACCCATAAACTGTAAAACAGCAGCATTTTATTCACCACTAATGCAATGTTATCATTTCTTAGATCTATAGTAAGTTAAAAACTAAATACTACAGTGATTTTTATGAAAATTTCACTGTCCCCCCAAGGAACAGATAAACATTTAACCACTAGTTTCCTAATGTAACGTCTTATTCCATATGCATCTTTAATCTTTAATTCTTTCGGAAAATGCTCCAGTCTCATTTAGAATCCAACTTTATCTAATGATTAGGAAATACATTATATCTCAATTTTAGCAGAACTCTCCTTAGTGATCAGGGCAAGTAAAGCAATATGAAAATTAAAGTTATCAGTTTTATTATAAATATTAATCACAACCTGTTATCCTTACAAATTATCTTAACACAGTTAGCTTCTTCTCCCAAGTCCCCATGTCTAGTCGCAACGAGATGTATATTCTCCAAATTACTAGTTAAGAATTACTGCTGCAGCTGTCAGGTTATTTGATTAAACATGTCTAGTTTCTACGGTATAAGTCATTAAGAAAACTATATTCACACGAAGATACACATAGATCTGTTAACAAAGGGTTACACTTACCGCCCATTGGAATACCATTAAGATGTTTAAATATCATCTTTGCTGATGTAATAGATGCTCTATGAACGATGAAACTAATCATTTCTTTTAATCGACTCTTATCCAGACAAAAAAAAACATTCAACCTACACCTGGATTCAGAAAACTTCATTGTTTTTAATGAAAATATACTTACAACCTTTTCTAAAACACGGTAGATATAGATTTAAACATCCCTTATTCTACCCGTTTCAGATATAGGTTAGTATAGTGTGTAGGTTGTAGAGCAACACAAAAGCTTCAAATATTACAGAATTAAACATGGCGGCACTTGAATTATGACCTTCACCGCTTCTTCTTCCTACCAAAATGTGACGCTTACATGTATATAACAAGTTTAAATAAAATAGGAAAGAGGATATGGCAGGTGCTGTGTTATATCCTCTTCAAACCGATCCGAAGCTTTTAAATATTACATACTGTATGTTTTCCATAGGTGATAGAGAGGAAGCATGGAAAAGGGAGAGAGAAAGGTAGACCATTAATGTACGTTTCGCCCTCACAATAAAACAGTTGCCACTATAACAGTGCGCACATGAACTGGCTGCTAAATCGTTTTGTTTTTAATGAGAACCGGCGTTTAAGTTTTGTGGCTGCTATTTTACCGTAAACACTTTTTGCCGTCGGAAATTTTACTAAACATATTTCTGTTGTCAAAACTTTTTGCCGTTATAAATTTTGCCGATGTTATTTTTGCCATAAACAATTTACAGTGAGAATTTTCATCTCCGTGGCTTTTTCATAGTATTTAAAATATGCGAAAACAAGAAAGGTATCTTGTTAGAACCTCCAGTTTAGTTTGTAACCTGCTCGCTACAGTAACAATAACCGTGGCACTCCGTCGGTTACGACGACTTCGGTTCCAGTTTATCCGATCAACGGAACAGCCTGCTCGTGAAATTAATGTGCAGGTGGCTGAGCACTCCACCGACACGTGGACCCTTAACGTAGTTCTTAGGGAGATCCAGCCTGACACAGAGTGTGACAAGGCTGGCCCTTTGAAATACAGGTACAACAGAAACTGGAAGAAAGCGTTAGGGAAAGTTGTGGTGAAAGAGTATAGCAGGGTTTGCCACCACCCCTTGCCGTGCCTCGTGGCGCTTTAGGTGTTTTGGCTCAATAAACACTCACAACGCCGGTCTGGGAATTGAAACTGCGACCCTAGTACTGCCAGTCCGCTGCTCTAACCTCTGGGCCATTGCCCCACCACAATAACAATAATAATGCGTTTTAATCAACCCTCTGTGTTAACTCTTTAGCTAATTCACATCATTTTACTGTATTATGGTACAGTTTTGCACGTAAATGACAAACAAGTACTCAGTTTCTAATAGTCAATAAAGAGTAACTATTGTCCTAATAAGGTACGTTTTTTGTAAACATTAAACAACATTTCCTCCCACTATATGTTCTGAGTTCAGATAATGGACTTATCGACTTACCCAAAATTGTTGGCAGTGTGTCAAAATTTAAAACTAATATATATTGGAATCTATATTGTTGACAGGCAAAGACGTGGCTGTGCGGTAAGAAGTTTGCTTCTTAATCACGTTGTTCAGGGTTCAGTACCACTGCGGACACCTTGGGCAAGTGTCTCCTACTATAGTCTCGGGACCAACAAATCTTTGAAAGTAGATTTGGTAGACTGAAACTGAATGAAACCTGTCATATATATATATATATATATATATATATATATATGTATTTGTCTGTGTCTTTGTGTTTGTCGCTCACTACTGCTTGATAACCGGTGTTGGTGTGTTTACGTTCCTGTATCCTTAGCGTTTCGGCAAAAACGAACGCTGCGATAAGTAGCAGGTTTAAAATAATAAGTACAGATGTCGTGTTCTTCGACTAAAATTCTTCAAGGCGGTCCCCCAGCATGGCCGCAATCATATGCCTGAAACAAGTAAAAAAAAGATAAATACCATTGACCATTGCATTGTGAACTACATTAAGAATTTCCTCATCCATGTTGTCTCCAACGCCGTCACCAGCTCAATCAAAAAGTATTGAGTACATTTTATTTCATATCAATTATTGAAACACTTAAATTGGTTCATCCGAAGAGTTGTTCGAGCGTTTCTTACAATAATTTCAGCGAGTTTGTTGCAGTAACATAAATGACTATACTGCTTATTGAGAATTTAAATACATTCTTATTACTCTACGTGAACAATATTTATTTATATCATTGATTTGTTGTTCTTAAATTGAAAATATAAGCTTTATTTCTTTTTACAATATAAAGCTACTTTGTTTTAATATCGAGTGACTTCCTTTTCTCTGTATAAATTAGTATAAAATTTAATTTGAAACTCACTATAAGACGGATATAAAATACCGACACAGAAGCATCAATGCTAATATTTAATGGAAATAAATGTAATCGATAAAGAAATATTTATGGAATGAAAGTATTTCATTATCAATTTAATCTGCTCATATCCAAGAGAGGCAACAATTTCCAAGTGATGTTATTTTACTGCCGAATTGGGAATTTTTTGTATAGAGATCTGAAAGGTAAAATTTCAGTAACCCAACGAGCCACTTAGAATTTTTGGCACTTCACCAATGTCTACAGGTATTTATAGATCCTTGTAATTATAGAATGTGAAATTGTGAACAGACACGTAAAGTTGCTTACAGAGAATGCGGGAAATTTTCTGACTTGGATCTTCCTCAAAAACAGACGTAGTTTATGAATATTACATTCATAAACTGACACGAGCTTTATGGACTTTTTGAGGGTCTTCTATATGAACAAATATTTTACAGTATTCTTGGGGGATGGATGAAATATTTATGGTAAACTAAAACGATCAAAGGTCATCGAAAGGTCACATAGCTTATCGTTGATGGTACCCTGCTTGATCTCCAAGACTTTCCTTATATATCTTGTTTTAAAAATCTTATGGCATCACCAGAGGGAAGACTTCTAAACCAAGAGATAGTATTTAATGCATAGTTTTAGAATTTAATATTCTACTGGGAGAATATTCATCGTTAAGTGATGAGGATGCTGCCCAGAAGGTGGGATTTTGAAAAAAGAAACCTTACGGAATTAGAATTGATATACTCTGTTCTGTCGCTTGTAAACAAAACCGCGCGCGCGCACACAGACACACACTTATGTAAACAGTATATATATGTATGCTTATATGTATATACGTATGTATATCAATATATCTATCTAATTATGCATATATATATATATATATATATATATATATACACGCCCACACAAAAGTCGGCTGAAAAGTTCGTAGGCTAAGCAATATCTTCTGATGGAAGTTTATTTTTCAATACAGACTTCTTATCCATCGGTGTTTCCATGTCTGGATTCTATTGGTGAAGAAGCTTTCCTTCTGCTGATCAAAAGCGTCATCTACAGCAGATATGATGTCGTCATTACTGCGATACTGGTTCGCAGCCAAATGTTTTTTTCATGTTGGCAAAGAGTTGATAGTCAGATGCGGTGAAACCAGGAGAATAGGAAGAGTGATTGACCAGATCAAAGTTACAGTCACGCACAGCAGCCAAGGAAACCAAGGACTTGCGTGCTGGTGCATTTTCCTGCTGAAACAAGTTCCCTTTCGTCAGGTTTTCTAGGCGTTTGTCCTTGATAGCCTTTTGTAACTGCTTCAGAATGTTGGCATAGTACTCTCCATTGATGGTGTAGCACTTTGGAAGATAGTCAATAAGCACAATGCCTTTTGCATCTTAAAAAAACCGAAGCCATCACCGCTGCAGATGAAACGACCTTGGCTTTCTTTGGAGCAGGTGATAAATGGTGTTTCCTTTGCATGGATTGTCTTTTTATTTCTGGCTCAAGGAGATTAAGCCCTCATTCATCCTGAGTTAGAAAACTTTCAAGAAAACCAGCTGAATCTACTTCAAGCAATGTGAACAGTCAGATGTCAGTTTACTCGGAAAGAAACAAAGTAGTTATTAATGAGAAAAGTTGAAATTAATGCATGCAAGACTTCGCAGGTGTAGCATTATCCGTCATAGTCAATACATATATATATATATATACGGAATACTGTTTTTTAGAATAATGGTTCTCCAAAAACATCGCGTAAAACTATAAAGAATACCATTTAAATACTGGGTTGGAAAGCCTTTTTGCATAAAAATTCGAAGGCTGCATGTGGGCCCGTGTTCTACAGACAACATTCAACTCTTTCTATCCAAAACATTTCTTCCACCCAACATTTTACATGATATCGTTTATAGCTGTATATGATGTACCTCGATAACCATTATTTCATAAAAGCCTTGATTTTACAATCTCTCATAACGTTATAAAGTTCCTATGAGTTCAAGATTATATATATATATATATTTATATTTATATAAATATATGCGCATGCATGTATATGTATGGTGTGTGATGCAGCGGTACAAAACAACAGATCGATAGAGACAAACAGTTCGATACATAGAGATAAATTGAGAAAAAGACAGGGAAAGAGAGCGGTCGATCGTTTTGACCTAATGAAACAGCAGATGTTGTCAAGTGAATCAAATAGAAGATTGTATCCAATGAAAGAACAAAGACAAGAATAATGATGATATAAACAAAGTTAGATTCTTCTTGCTAATGAATTGTTGGTTCTACTGATGAGCGATTTTGGGGATTTGTCAATGGAACGCTAATAGAATGGAGCTAAAAGACGAAATGAATTTAAAAGACCAAGGCAACCAAAAGAATAAAATTCGTTCATTGAAATGTGTCAGCATTTTGTAGAAGCATTAAGAAGACTGAGAAAGAATGCTTGTGTGTGTATATATATATATATATATATATATATATATATATATAGAGAGAGAGAGAGAGAGAGATAGATATACACATATATATGTATACATACGTGTATATATATATATCCTCATCATCATCCAGTGTTTAAAATCCGTGTTTTGTCCCCGTTTACGTGGTCGGCTGGATCTACCTCAATGCCATAGCAACCGAGGTAGGCAGGTGCAGCCCACCCCAACCTTTGGGCTGGCTGGCGTCCATTCTCGTTTGCTATGATGAGGCTTTTTTAGAGCTGGATTTTCTACGCGGAGCATGCCCTTGCTTACCCCCAACCTCAGTTTCTAGACATGAGTGGTCCAGAGAGCAAGACCTCTATAACATTTTTAAAGAAATGTCGTGGAAAATTAGCTCAGGAAGGCAGGGACGCTATTAATCTTTTCCACGGATATTGGCTATCAAGTAAATTTACATACTGGAGATCTTTTGTGCTACAAATATCCACTAATATCCTAAGAGTTTTTATAATGCCAACTATGAAGAAGAATGGAGCTCACACATCATTGCACTACTTTAACTTACAACTGTTTCGTCATATTTCAATATATTCAATCTTACAATATTATGCAATAAACGCCAGTACTTCGAAATTACCCCACCGACCGACGACCGTGACCTACATAGTCACGGGCTGCCCTTTGACAAGGTATAGCACCCATTCAGCTACCCTGCCACTGATATGGCGATGTTATAGGATTGCGGCATTGCAGATTGTGAAGAGGTAGCGGAAGGGTTCAAGTGAGCCAACGGTGTCTCTAGGTTTATCAAGAAAGTAACTGCAATGCATCTGTAGAGGTGGCGTCCATAGTTGTTTTATTAGTTAATAAAAAATTCACTACGACTCAAGCTCTCAATGGAAATTCCTGATAACAGAACTGGAAGGCGACAGAGACTCATGGGAATGAGCGAAAGCAGCGAAAAGATGCAATAAAACATGCTTTTCGTGCACTATTCAGGGAAAGCTTAGCAACACACATTGAAGTGACCTTTTCAGAAATGTGTTATTCAAGTTATACTGAATAGCACACATATGAATGTGTTACACTGACGATTCCGTTTTGTGGGCTATGTAGCTACACCTCGGTGGGTCGCTGATATGTACGTCGAATCGAATGGTTTGTGCTATTTGTTTCGCTTCTTTATGCTCTGAACTCAAATACCGCCATGGTCTATGAGGTTAGCGGATTTAATCCATCGTTCGGTCTACCACTACAAAATGACATTTGAGTTGGTATTAGCTGAATTTTCTCTTGTAAGCATTTAGCGCATGTTTCCAGTTTGATGATAACATGATAACTGCCTTCCTTCCAACCGATCAGTCACTAAAGTTCTGTTTTGCTTCCTGGCTAAAATATATTTGTGTATACAGACATGCATACATGCATGTATACATACATACATACATACATGCATGCATGCATACATACATATATTCCTATATGCATGCATACCTACGTAAATGAATGTATGTATATTAGTAAAGAAAGAAAGAAAGAGGACAGAAAGAGAGATAGGGAGAGAGAGAGTGAGTAAGTGAGGTAGGGAGAGAGGGAAAGAGAGTTGAGAATTTGGAAGCTCAGTGACTTTCCCCGCTTCTTCAAATTTCAAGAACAAAAGCAAAATGAAAAATTCATACAAAATTTAGGAGGTACTTTACAAATCATATTATCTCTGTCCTTTTTAGTATATACAAAGAAAAGAAAACATGGGTGTGCAGGAATTTTGTATCCTTTTCTTTCTTCTAAATGACGAATAATAATTCAATGAATTATATAAGAAAGTGTTGGATGTAGGACTGGCAGTTACAGAAATCCATAGTGATGGCCATTATATCAAGCATATACTGTCAAGTCAGCTATGTATATGGCTAAAGTCACCACAACAACACCAGAGCTTGCGGCCAATGAGAAAATGTACATTGGTATATATAAGCAGATTTTATAAGCATGAGGCTTCATTTAGGTACGCTAACAAAAGAACTACTTGAAGTTAGCAACGCATATCGGGAATTTTAAGAAAAACATCCCTTGCAGCAGTTAATAGAAAATCCTCCAGAGATCAAAGCCATATATGAATGGAACATAAAAATACCCCTTTGTGCTGAATGAAAGAATACAGGTTCTGCTTAAAATCGAAGAACAAAACTATTTAAACTGAAAAATTTTAATAAAGAACGTTCATTAAAACTAGTAAATTTCACAAAATGTGTTCATTAAAACTAGTAATTTTTATCAAACTGAAAAATACCTCCTTCTTCAGGATGGATGCAATCCACACCACATCTATTTTCTACAATTACTTGAACGGTACTTAATTTGATAAATCCCGAAGGGATGCAAGTCGGCATTTGAATTCAGAACGTAAAAGATCCGGAAGAAACGAGTGAGTAGTTTGTCCGACGTGCTATTTTTTGCTAACCTTAATATTTAATATACATTTATTGAATTCCTTTCCTTTTAAAAATAAATTAAATAGTTCTAAAAAATACTTTAAATAGCTATAATATGGCTGACGATGCAAGCTACCCAAGTTGCTTGTTATACATTATGCTAGTTACTGCCCCTTTCATGAAAAATAGTTTATTCTATAATGGCGATTTATTTTCAAACATGTTACAACCCTGTTCGTGATGTTAACCCTGGGAACAAAACTGACAATTTGTGAGGCAACTGACCATAACTCAAAGTAACTGGGTATAACAGAGCATTTTATTCATCGCATGACATTTTTCGTTTCTTTTTTTACCACCAACAGACTGTAATTAAATATTAACAAGACTCAAATATATTCAGCGTTTCTCTTTTCTTTTGCTGAATCAACCAGCAAAAGAGCAGTTCGTTTTCTCTCTCTGTCCTTGTATCACTCTGTCTCTTTCCACTTTTATATATATGTACGTAAATATGAATGAAATAGTTTAGATTCCCATCAAGCAAGATAGTACAATTTTAATTAATGTAGGTGAGATATTTATCACTGTGAGAGATTGTATAACCGACTCAGATGATAGTCAAGCTACCGCTTCATATCAATGTGAATAAGCAAACAGCTACGATGGTCCTAAGATGTGCAACACATAAAGCAGATACGCAATATTCACTACAAGATATGCATGTATGCTTCTCTGTATATTATCTCAATAAGCATAGGGGAAATTATATTAAACATGCATACACGGATGTATATATTTCAGGATATTCACTTCTATTTTATTGGTATATATATTAATTTTCATTTGCACCTGCACTGCCAGTGAGTGCGTTTGAAATGTGTATACAAGACGATCCGAATACATGTAAATAACACATGTAACATGTAGCAAGTTATTAATTCATCTCTTCTTCTCCTCTCTCCTTATCTTCCCCTTTCGCTTCCCAAACTTTACTGAATTCTAAAGTATTAAGATGGCTCACCAAATTTTTTTCTTTCACGTTCACATTTCTCCAACTTTGATAATTTGATTATATACCTGATCGATGATCACAATCAAATTACACAAATCCTCTTTTATGATATGTTAATCATATTTATACGCTACATACACACATACATATTGCGTTTATTTTGTATATATATATATATATATATATATATATATATATATATATGTATATATGTGTGTATATATGTATATATATATATATATACGCGTTTACACACACATAGAAACAAGTAGTATCAAACAGTTATATGTTTCAACTCATTTTATCGAAAGGCCTTTGAAACTTGCTTTCAAATATTACTAACTTATTATTATTGTTATTATTAGTATTATTATTACTTCATATCAAGGATATAATGCATTCTACTTCCCAATCAATTGAGTCTTTCTTGAATCCTTGTCTTTTCCACTCTAACTCCTGATCTTAGTATAACTACATACGTGTGTATAGGCTTATCTGTCCATCTCTCTCTGCTTCTCTGTCACTCTCTCTCTGCTTCTCTGTCCCTCTCTCTCTCTGCTTCTCTGTCACACACACACACTCTCTCTCTCTTAATTACTATGTATATATATTAAAGATATATGTAACATTATATTACTTAGTCTAACTGAAACACACAATGTCGATAATTCTACAGTTATCTATTTGAACGCCTTAATCTTGATGAATTAGATGATATATATAAAAATATCCAAGTGTCTATCATCAGTTAGGTGCATATCTATTCGTCTGTCAACCTGAGAAAAATTTTACGCATACTTATTAGGATATACATATAAAAGAATAGTCGAAAATTTGGATTCAGAGAATTATACAGATTTCATAGTAAGCTCCACATTCGGAATCGGCTATCAAGTTACTTAATAATTAATGACCATATAATATAAAGTAATATGTCTGTGTAGCTGAAAATTCAGAAAATCCAAACAACACTTCCATCTGTATAAGATAAGGAAGCATAAAAATATAAGTTCTTGAAGTAAAAGAGGTGAATAAAGATTTATTTTCCCCATATGACTTCCATTTGATTACAACCGTTTCGTAACCCTCAACATATATTATTAATTTCAGTATACTAAGTTATAGGATTATGCTTACAGCAACAATTCAGTTAGTTAGTCGATATCCCCATGATGTGCCGGTAATCTGGTGCATTAGCATTCTATGCTGGAATCAATGTGTAAATAGCCAATCAAGTTGTATCATACTAAACATGTCTATCGAGAACGCATTTGCATATTCTTTTGTATACTGAAATTAATACTACATGAATAATGTTACGAAACAAGTGTAATCAGATGGAATTCATTCAGGGGGAAAATAATGTATATTCACCTCTCCTACACCTTGATTATATATATATACGTGCATAAATGCATAAATACATACATACATACATACATCCATACGTACATACATACATACAGGCACACACATACACACACTCACATATATACATAGGAAATTTCCAGGAGGAATAATTACAAGGTAGCCAAGTGTTACATAAGTGTTCTAGGAATCAGTGATTAAACTTGTGTGGGAGTTAATTCCGGGGAGAAGCGAGACGTCTTTTGGAGAACACAGAAAAAAATTGAAAATTGAGACAAACGCTCAAGATGATATTAAATCATTTATATCTTCATACCGTAGACATATGTTTCGATGGATGCATTCAAAATAAATCCGACAGGGTGAATAATGTGGAGCAATGCATCAATCTCAACAGGGAGGATATAAACAACAGTGCTGACCATTTAGACATTCTAACAGATGTAAGAAACTCCAAAATGTGACGTATATGTATATATGTATGCATGTATGTATGTGTGTATATATATATATATATATATATATATATATATATATATATATATATATATATATATCTGTGTGGCTTTCTCTTTATATAGCGATAAATAAGTATTACTAATCGTATTCCTTGAATTAATTAATCACTTTCTATAACATTCATCAGAGATGTGTTTGTCGTTTAATGAATTCTTACGAAAATATGAATTTTCCCTAAAGAAGTAAATTCTCTGAAAGTGTATATATATATATATATATATATATATATATATATATATATATATATATGATATACTGTATAGACGCTTGTGTCTTATTTATGGTGGTGTTAGAAGAAATAGGCCGTAATCATATTTTGCGTTACTTCGAATCTGGTCAGATTAATACGTATTTTATTCAATTTGAACATCTCTGGTGGAATCAGAAAGTATGTTAATTACTCGTGACCTTCGGTGTCACTGGGAGTTCTGTCAGATTAATATGGTGTATGCTTGAATATGTGAAGGTTTAAGTCAAAATGGCGAAAAAAGTTGATAGATAAGTCAAAGACGTTGACTTTTACAGAAGGATAAAAATAGGAAAATAGCGTCTGAATAGTCGAGCAAAAGAATGGTTCGAGATGGGAAGAAATGTAAGTAGCTGGTTGGTTTGAGTGGATCTATGCAACTAGCTTTCTCCTATAGGTATAAAACCTGAACTTTGTCGGAATGGGAGACGGCTGGTACTTATTTTAGCAAAACTCGAAAGAAGGATAGGCAAAACCAACCCCAGCAGAATTTGAATTCAGAATGTAACGATTCAGCAAAAATACTGCTAAGGATTTTGATTAAGGATTTTGTAGAAGGGTTATGTTCAGCGTACCAACAATTCAGCCATCCTCTGGCTGGCCTACGCAGCCAGCTAAATTAACAAGTTTGTTTGGGCAAGCTACATACTTTCAACCGTGTTTGACTTTACTGTAAAGAGATACTGAAGTAAAAACCATAAGCTGTCAGGATGTCGAGCTGATAAGAGAACGAACATAACTTCTACTTAAACAATCTACTGGATAACCACCCAGCCTCTCAGTAGGCTTCTCTGTATGTCTTTATAGAAAATTAAATGCGTAAATCTTTTGCCGAATAAAAGTATATTTCCTTCAAAAGCATCTCGACAAAACACTTATGATGGAGTTGCTACGGCTGAGTCAGCACTGATCTCTGTATCTATAGATCTTTACCCTTATGTTTCAACTTCTGCATAGAATACATACATACATACATACATACATACATACATACATACATATGTACATGTAACATAGCTATATAGACATATGCCAACATATGTACACACACATTATGTATACATCTCTTTCTCTCTACATATATACATGTATATACAAATGTATACACACATATGTATACATATATCTATATATATCTCTCTCTCTATATATATATATGAATATATGTATATATCTATCTATATATGTATATATATATATATATATATACACACACATATACATACATACATATACACACACACACACACACACACACACACACACACACACATATATATATATATATATATATATATATATATATATATATATATATATATATATATATATATATACAGCACACATACACACACATATTTAATTGTATGCCTTGATGCAGTACACTTTGCCAGATATTCCGACTCACTTCTTCCAGATTAACCTCTCGTTTCTTTTCCCAAATTGCATTATAACTTTATTATTCACGAAGATAGGCTACACTGTTATTCACATCAGTGATATATTATTACAAATAATCACAAACTAAATATTGATATTTCAAAATTTCATTGTATATACATAAGTACATATGTGTATATATATATATATATATATATGCACAGATGCACGCACGCACACACACACACACACATAAATGGATATGCCTATATATTTCTCTCAGTAGAACGATACAACTATATGGGCATACACTACAAATATGTCTGTATTTCACATTTTGTATATCAGACTCTTTCTGTAAGGAACTCTATCTGTTTAGTAGAATATATTTATGAAAATGTATATGTATAGGACCCTAATCTCAATGGTACTATTCCTCTGTAGTATTCTAGCTCTAAGGAATTCTCCGCGAATGGTATTCTATCTCAATGTAACTCTCCTTCCTCTATAGAACTCTCTCTCTGAATGATATCCACAACATAATCATGAAATATGATCTTTTATATTTAATTAAAACTTTTTAAACCTGATTTAGCTTTAAAAATAATGTCTGCTGCATGAATATGCTTCTGATATTAAATGCTCACCATTGAATGTACTCACATTCAACAAATGTCGTATTTACTAACTGATATTTATCTACATATTTATATATATATATATATATATATATATATATATATATATATATATATATATATATATATATATAAAGTTTTATTATGAGACATACGAATATAAAGATAGTGGAACATAGAATATATAAATAATAAATACTAAGAAGATAGAAATAATACCGTAACAATATGTCATTATACTGAAAGAAATTATTTCTAACATTCTTAATAAATATAAGTTCACCAAATGATTTCACAAAGCAAATACTATCAACAAATTTCGTGTGTCTTTAACGTTTTAAAATTACATATTAACCTATATTTTCATATATATGTATCTCTATTGAGAGGTTAATCTTGTAACTATGTTATCTTTGAATTTCTTTATTAGTATATAATATAAAGATAATAGTAATATTTTTGCATTATATTGAATTCTGTTGAATTAAAATATAGTTGAAGATGCCAATGAGGAATTAGATTTTTATTTTTCTAATAGACTTCTGATTAACGTGCAGGTATTGATATTAAAACCTATACAATTGAACCCGAAATTTCAGTATAGCTGCAAGAAAACTGTGTAATGGGAAGGCACAGGGAGGAGACCTGATAGTTGGATACTGGTACAAAGGCTGACATTTTACAGAAAACCATTAATATGTCTTGTCAAAAGGCTTATGTCAGATTGACATAACAAAGTAGCTTGGTATAGCGCGGAAAAACTTGGGGCTAAGAATGAAGCCATCGTGTTGGCAGAAAACTATGGGTCCATTGCTTGTTTAAACATTATGTAGAAATTTGTTCACAGGCAGTTGCAGCCAATTCCCCTTGGATCATTGTAAGTCCAACAACAGAATGTTAGATATGCACTCACACACACACACACACACACACACACACACATTGATATATACGTACACATATTCATACGCGCATATATATACATGTATACATCTTTACAGACATATGTAAAGCTATACAGACATATATACATCTATACATACATACATACATACATATATACAATCATACATCCATCGATACATACACGCATGCAATATGGCGCCATCAATGACAGACTTGTAGGCTTAGATGACCGTTTAAAATACATTTTTAAATACATAATACTTCTGCAATTAGGCCAACTCTTTCAGCCTAAATCAGTAACTTGTTTATTTCTCTAATTGCGAATAAGAAAACCACATTTCATTTATCAACTTAGCGTTATTTAGACCATATTTTTTAAAATATACCTTTATACAACCCGGTATTTCAGTAGCACCACCATAGCTGAAACTAATAACCACATTACCGATGAGAGTAGAATTACAACATCAAAAAGCTATTTAAGAAGACGGAAGTACTCCTCTCATTTTACTTTGCATCTAACCAAGATCTACCTCTTTCCTATAAAAAAGGCCCGCGATGACCCGCCTTCAGGTTAAAAGAATACTGAATCAGTTAAGAAATTACTCACCCCCAACTGAAACAGTTTCTTGGCGAAATAACTTTGGCAACAAATATCATTCTTTGTAAAACATGGCTGCTTTCGTGACGGTAATCGATCTTATCAAAACAGTGAGAACTGGCCAAAATCTGCCAGAAGAGTGATCGAAAAATAATGTAAATAAGCTCCTACCGCCGTCAGATGTAACTGAGTCAACAGAGACCACTGTGGAATATGTTCAGTTTAGTGGTCCTCCGTCAGTTACGACGACGAACGTTCCACATGATCCGATCAATGAAACAGCTTGCTCGTACAATTTACATGCAAGTGGCTGAGCACTCCGCAGACACGTGTACCCTTAACGTAGTTCTCATGGAGATTCAGTGTGACAAGGCTGGCCCTTTCGAAGTACAGATCTTACTCATTTCTGCCAGCTGAGCGGACTGGAGCAACGTGAAATAAAGTTCTTGCTTAAGGGAGCAACGCGTCACCAGGAATTGAAATCACGACGTTTCGATTGAGAGCTGAATACTATAATCAATAAGCCAAGCCTTTTCGAAACTATTGTGGAACGACTGGCTATTCTCAACAAGAATAAATTTTTTTAAATCCAATTATTTACATTATTTACATTTGACGGATATTTGTCCTCATATTGTTTGTTGTTAACACCGTTTCGACTGATATACGCTCCAGCCTTCATCAGGTGTCTTGAGGAAATTTCGAACTTGGGTTCTCATTCCTAAGGTATTTTTCGATGTTATTATTATTATTCAGGTCACTGCCTGGAATCGAACTCAGAATCTTGGGTTTAGTAGCCCGCCATATGCCCGTGGGCAATTACGGAGTGAATTTTAGGGCTTATAAATCTAATATTTTCCTCTCCTTCCTTAATACCGGTTCCCATATGCTATTCATATCTGCACTCGGTCTGCTTAGGTTTTGGTCGGGCCGAGGCTATAGTAGAAGACACCTGCCCAAGGTGACACGCAGTGGGACTGAACCCAGAATCATATGGTTGGTAAGCAGCTACTTACCACACAGCCACTGTTGCGCCTATATATAACTATATATAAACACACACACACACACACACACACACACACACAGCTATGATATATTCTGTAAAAAAAACGTAGTAGAGTACAGTATAAAGCTCGTCCAACTTCAGATTTCACCCTGTGCTATACAGTAGTAGTATTATTGACATTCTAATTGAATCTTTCATGTGTTAACCTGTACCTCCTTCCGGCAATGTAAACTTTCATTTAATTAAAATATCCTTCGCTTGAAGAGTAGCCTGCGATATTTACCACTTCTAAGATACCACTCGCTATGAAACATATGTTGCCCGGATCTTATCTACTCCATTCCGTAACTCTTGTAATCTTATCCGCAAACCCGGCAAACCTGATTGGCTACTGCGAAACATAAAAAGAAAATTTTTTCAGTTTATTGTACTTCAATACGAAGAAATCCTCAACCTTCCGTCCCAATAAACCGCTATTGTCACTGAAAGTTGTTATTCTATATTTACTGCGGATTACTTGAAGCTAACATTTTCTTACTCAATCCCTGGAACTATCTATCTATCTATCTCTCTCTCTCTCTCTATATATATATATATACATTTATACATGGTCGCACATACACATACACAAATTCACACAGGTGTAATAGAACATATTCATAAACAGGCAGTGACCAGGTAGCAAATCAATTTATGGCATTTTTACATTTTTATTTGAATAAATTAATGGAGAGACATACAAATGCAAATACATAATGCGTAATATAATATATGTATGTGTATATATATATATATGTATATATATATATATATCAGTATATACATGCATGTGCGTATGTATGTACGTATATAAATAATATATACATACATACGCACATGCATAAATATATGCATATAAATGTTTGTATGTATATGCGTGTATGTGTGATGTGTATAAAGTTAGTAATTTTGTAATACGCTGCCGTTTTTACGACGCATTAAAACTTGTTGCAAGTTACATGAATTTTTCATGAAGCACGATAAACATATTCCTGAGACCCTTGAAGTTTTTCGGTTTTCTGTTGAATAATCTTTCGATAGAACATAGGCACGTGAATGAAGCCCTAGTCTGAAGGCTGGCCGCGATTTTTTTTCCCACGAGAGTTCCGGGCCCAAGTAATGAACTCATTTACATAGTAATTAGAGCTCAACCTGACCTTGTTATCAAGTTAACAAACAAATTCTGCCAAGTAAACTCAAGACGAAGAACGGTGTTCTAAATCAACCGATCGCCAAGTTAAGCCTGATTTTAGAAGGAGACAAGTAATTAGATAGATTTGCATCTATACCTATTGTCGGATTTTGTTAGGGCCCCATATGGTAAAGATGTGGATGGGAAAAATGTGGGTAGAGGGTGATGTCCTAGCAACCCTCTCCCCTTATTGCTTTACAAAGTAAACAACAACACAAATAACTACGCAGAGGCAGCCATAGTTGAAACAAGAACAAGAACAAGCATTATTAAAAGAGAAAAGAAGGATGGTCATTCCTTACCCAAGTGACCTTATCTTATCGCCCATCACTTGTTATGCGCTCATAAATTAGTTTGATAGTTGAACTTTGATTGTCTGTATGCAAATGGGTTCATAACAGGGGTCCGGAACTCGCGTGGAAAAAAAAATTCGCACGCGGCCCGAGTATCTTTTGAAGATGTTATTCGTAGGGCGAGTAAAAAAATTGGACATTTAAAAGAATTTCGTGAAATTCAACTTCCGGCATTCACTGAAGTATCAGCAAATCTGTTGGGATATTTTCACGGACAATTTTGTCATTGCCCACGTCCCTACGATAATATGAAAAGGAAGCTGGTGGTGGTGGGAGGGTGTAAGAAAGAAAGAAAAACATACCGACTATTGTTTCACAGTCTCCCTACATGCATCGCCTATCCCAAAATGAGTCCATCGTGCTTCCTAAAATGTTACTGAAGGCGCGGGAGCAGCTGCTCGCGACGGAAGGTGAAACCAAAACGG
>NC_142939.1:2058103-2065603 GCF_046866305.1 Octopus bimaculoides | reverse complement strand
AGTCCGCTGCATCATTTCCTGCCAAGCTAGAAGACGGCCTAAAGAATGCACACAATCAGCATTTTGTCACCAAAGAAAATGTACAAGCGTGTATATGTGTATATGTGTATATAATATATATGCGAGGGGTGCAGAAAAGTTCCTGGCTTTAAGCATATCACCAAAGGACAGAGCTGTTACCTTTACAAGGGTGGTAGAACAACAGTTTAGAAGATATGCAAAACAATCATACTATTTATCTTTCAACCTTTTAAAGATTTGACGCAAGATGGCAACGCCCACAGTGGAGTTTGGTCAAATTAAAGCACGGGCGGTCGTGAAATATATCTATATACATACTTACATATACGTGTGCGTGCAAACATACATACATTTATACGTACACACATACACACACACACATACACACACACACACACACACACACACACACACACACACATATATATATATATGGGGAAAGTAAGAAGAAAAAAAGCGAAAATGCACGTTGGATATAGAGAAATAAAGGTTTTTTTTACAAAAAGTAACGATAAATTTATACAATGAGATGAATTAAAGTAAACGTAAGTGGAATAAAAGTTATTAGTTTGAATTGTTAAAGAGTTTCAAAGACCTACCGGTATCATCAAATGTTATTCTCTGGCCTTGAGTGAGCTTCGATTACGAAACGGTGTCGGGTCAACTGGTCCCTGAGTAAAAAAGATTATATGCAAGGGAGGTAAGCAGTGGGGCAGTTAGGGTAGATGTAATATGAATGGTGTATGGGAATTAGAGGTGTTAATGGTAAGGTTAGCAGTGTTCTGTATTATGTTTTGTGAAAGTTGCCTCTTTATTCATTCTTTGTTGTACTAATGTGTTCTGTGAACATTGATAGAAAGGGAAAATTAGGAAATTAGGATGAAGGTTCGTAGCACATCTTTCGATGTGTTCACTGACCTGTAACTCTCTGTATGGTGGGTAGCGGGTTTCTTATTTGTGAATAGTTGTTTTTCGACAGAGTGACATTCCTCTTTGGGCAATATAATGATTACCGCACCCTAAGCTGGTAATGGCATAGATTAAGTTTTCCAAGGCAAAAAATCCAAGGAAATTTACTAACGTGATTACCAAAGGGCGGTACCTATGCTTAACGAGTAAGCTCAAGTTAAAATGTATCCCAAACATTACCGAAGGGTGCTTAAGAATGTGTACTTTGAGAAATATGACCGAAAACCCCATCTATAGTCCTCAATGGAGAAAGTCTAAGTACAGCTGTCCCTACAATAGGTCAATCACAATTTGAACCGAGGTCACAAGTTCAAACCGTTACAATGGATATATATATATATATATATATATATATATATATATATATATATATATATGTATGTATATATTAATCTTTTATTTTTTTACTTGTTTCAGTCATTTGACTGCGGCCATGCTGGAGCACCGCCTTTATTCGAGCATATCGACCCTGGGACTTATTCCTTGTAAACCTAGTACTTATTCTATCGGTCTCTTTTGCTGAACCGCTAATTTACGGGGACGTAAACACGCCAGCATCGGTTGTCAAGCACACACACACATATACATATATACGACGGGCTTCTTTCAGTTTCTGTCTACCAAATCCACTCACAGGGCTTTGGTCGGCCCGAGACTATAGTAGAAGACACTTGCCCAAGGTGCCACGCAGTGGGACTGAACTCGGAACCATGTGGTTGGTAAGCAAGCTATTTTATTTCATAAATATTTGCCATAAAGGCATTACAAACAGGGGACGAACAAGTACAGACAAACATAAAAGGGGTGAAGTAGCTGTATCGATTAAATATTTACAATTTTGAATATACAATAATAATTTGATTATATTTACAATGTTCGATTAAAGCATTGCTCATTACAGATGCAATTTGTAATGGCTTTCCTGAAGGATAGGCATCCGACCACCAGGGTAGACCCCTTGCTTTTTCTTTCCCTTGTTTTTGGCTTCCACTTACCTGGTTCCAAACACTCCGAGCTTCCTCGCCACAGGCTTCCGTCTTCTCATGAATCTGTCTCGTGACAGATACCTCTCCTCCAGCCTGATCTTACTACTGAGGTGGTAACAAAAAAAAGTCAACTAACCGCTGGCCAGATACAAAGGTATCCGTCACTGTGCCTCTTACACGCGTCTTTCATATTGTTTCTTTCAGTATGGCTACTACGCAGGAAAAGCAACCCTTCCTTTCTCTGATGAGGGAAGGAGGCGGCACAATCTCGATGATAGATTCAGCTGATAGCTGTACTCTTCCCATTGATGACAACAGTTGCTCTGCGAAATCTATCAGTCTCGTTAATTCCAGACATTCCACGAATGCGTGCAAGACGATTTCCCTGTCCTGCCCGCAACTCGGACATGTCGGCGATACGGCACTTCCGTACCTTGTCAGTTTATCACGAACAGGTAACGTCGCACGGGAGCACTGCCAAGCCAGGGATTTCTGGTAATTGTCCAGATACCCCGACCCGAAAGTTTTCCTGAGCAGGTTGGTCAACTGATTTTCATCGAAGCCCAGGGTCTCCCCCAAGGCGTCTTCGGACCTAAATCTCACAAACCCGCTATAAAAATCCACGGTGGAACTCCTGTTGCCCGCATTGCCCGCCCGAGAGAGTAGCTGAAGTGCCTGTCAGCACTCCAATTGCCAGTCCCCCAGTCTAGGTCTCTGCTTGATCCAATTATCAACGTCCGTTAAGGACGTTAATTGCGGAAGGTAGAACCGGACGTGCGGTGACCACACCTGCTCTCCATCTAGGTAAAGCCAAAGGTGCCTCAACCTTAACGCGAATTTTCGCATCCTCAGCCAAGGCATCCCTAGTCCACCTTTTAGCGGTTTCTGGCAGCAGACAGAGCGCTTCACGAGTGGCTTTCTTTCCTTCCACAAAAAGCGGAAAAGGATTCTTTCTAACTTGATCAGCCACAAATCGGGGCAAGATACCACGGTCAGACGGTAAGGTGATAACCGATGGTATAAGCATCTGCACCACCTCCGCCTTTCCTAGCAACGATAACACTCGCCCACACCAGGTCTGGGTTAGAGCAGTCACCCTGCTGGTCACCTCGCTCCAGCAGGGTGACTGCTCTAATCCAGACCTGGTCTGGGCGGGCGTTATCCTTGCTAGGGAAGGCGGAGGTGGTGCAGATGTTGATAAGCAAACTACTTACCACACAGCCACTCCTGCGCCTATGTGTATATACATATATATATATATATATGTATGTGTGTATATATATATATATATATATATATATATATATATATATATTATTCATTTAAACATGTATATGTGTATGTAGAAAATATGTATATATATGCATACATATGTACATACATATATAATTATGTTTATTTAGAGGGTACTTTTGCACTTATAAAAACACGAACAATAATATTCCTTTATTTACTGAAAATGCTCTCTTCAGTGTATATTTTTCTTTTGTCTTTGGGATTACCAACATATTTTCAATAATGATAAGAAAATAATCTCACATCGCAATAGGAAGAGACTTCCAAGTCCTCAGGTTTTAGCTGTTTTTATCCTTTCAAAGGAAGCAACGAATTTTTTTTCTCCGTATTGTTAAATATTACCCATCAAGAATTTATACCTTATATCTTATGACTTTGAAAAACTTTTACCTTTTGTAATGAATTATCGCATATCAAATCATAATACTCACACACACACATATCCACACACAGACACATACACACATACATACACACACGTTCGCATATCTACGTACACACGCACCCTCCCCCCACACACAACGTATATATAAATGAATATCTGCAGTATGCGTACCTACATATACATATATTTACTTCGATTCATTTATTCATACCTATATCCTTCCATCTATCTTCTCTATCTATCTATATTTTCTATCTATCTATCTATCTATCACTTTGTCTATCTATATATCTGTCTGTCTATCTATCTTTGCAACAGGAGCCGGTATGTTTGCGTCAACGTAAACTAGCAGTTCGACAAAAGTGACCGATATAACAAGTACCAGGCTTAAAAAAATACGTATTCGGGTCTATTCATTCGACCGAAATTCTTCGAGAATAACCCCACCGCATGGCAGCAGTCTAATAACTGAAGTATAAAATATAAAGTAAGAAGTGTAAAGTATAAAAGAGTGTGACAAGGCTGGTCCCTTTGAATTACTGGTACAAAAGAATCAGGAAGAACGAGTGAGAGAAAGATGTGGTGAAAGAGTACCGCAGGGTTTGCCACCACACCCTGCCGGAGCCTCGTGGAATTTAGGTGTTTTGGCTCAATAAGCATTCTCAACGCCCGGTCTGGGAATCGAAACCGCGATCTTACCAACGCTAGTCCGCTGCCCTAACCACTGGGCCATTGCGCTTCCACACACACACATAACTATATATACATCTATATGTATGAAAATTTATACATATATATATATATATACATATATATATATATGTGTATTTATGCATGTATGCACATACATATGAGTGTGTAGGTAGGGAGGGAGAGAGAGAGAGAGAGAAAGAGAGAGAGAGAGAGAGAGAGAGAAGGTAAGGTGAGAAAGGAAGAGAAAAGAAAATATTCTATTGTAAAAATTACCTTGTGTAATACCAGAGTGCCTTCGTATCACTAAAATTAATATTTACACTCTGTTTCGAGATTGGGTGACTTTATACACTTGTATGAGTAAACTTAGACACATAAAGACACGCGCACAAACACACACGTACTCGGAGAGAGAGAAAGAGAGAGAAAGAGAAAGAAAGAGACTCACACACACACATATTGACAAACACGTACACACACATACACACAAACTCTCACGTATACACACATTTTTACAGGCAAACACAGACATATACATGCACACTGAGCGATGAGCTTACACTCACACACACGTAGAGATTATACGAGAGTGTCTTTGAATGTATGTGTGTGTGTTTGTATGTGTGTGTGTGTGTGTGTGTGTGTGTGTGCGCGCGCGCGTGTGTGTCTTTGAATGTTTGTACGAGTGTTTGTGTGTTTGTGCGTGAGTGCGTGTATGTGTGTGTGTGTGTGTGTGTGTGTAAGAAGTGTGAACGATGGAGAAACACACCCAGGTGTCTTGCAGTGAAACATGCAACATTAACAACGAGGAAGATCACGTAAGGAGTCAGAATGAGGTGCACCAATGCTGCAGTTAGTGCAGTTACGTACAACTGCATTACCGTGCACTACACTACCATCATCTTTTCAATCACCACCACCATCAGCATCACTACAAAGAATCACACCAGCATGTTTGCATTTACCGTGACAACAGCAGAATAATTACGAAGACAACCATCATCATAATCATTGTTGTCGTCGTCGTCGTCATCATCATCATCATCATCATCCTCCCCACGACCACCAAGATGACGACGACGACGACGACGACGACCAATACCACCACCACCACCACCACCACCATTATCATCAACATCATATATTCGTCGTCGTCATCGTCATCGTCATAATCATCATCATCATGAATGTATTCCTATTCAACAACAACAGCACCACCACATCAGTCCTCACCGCTACCATCCGCTGCAGCAGTTGCAGTAGGGGCAGCAGCAACAGTATGGAACAGTAACAATGTGAGGAATAGCAGTAGCACCAATATCTACAGCGACTATTGATAATCCAAGATGTAATGTGAAAGGTACATAGAGCTGTGAAGAGAGAAAGAAAGTGAGAAATATAGAAACTAGAGACTGAGAGAAAGAGAGAGAGAGAGAAAGAAAGAGAGAGAGAGAGGAAGAGAGATTGAGAAGTGAGGCAGACAATAACAATGAGAAAATGCATTAGAAAGAGAGAGAGAGAGTATGTATAAGAGATAAGGAGAGAGAGAGAGAGAAAGTATGTGTGTGTTTAGGGATAGATAGATAGATAAATAGATAGATGTATGCGTTGATAGATAAATAGACGGATGGGTAGATAAGCAGATACATAGATAACTGGATGGATACATAGATAGATAGATAGAGAGATAAACAGATACATTTCTTTTATTAGCCACACAGGGCTCAACGAAGATGGGACAAATACAATGTAGAGCTTTTCTTTTTGGGAGGGAAAAAAGGGGGGGGGGTCGATCAAAAGGGATCGTAGGAAGGGAAAAAGGGAGGAGTTCGATCAAAAGGGATCGAGAGAAAAAAATGCGATCAATAGGGATCGTGTATCACACAGTAATGTTCTCGTGTAAAAAGAGGGGAGGACAGTTTAGGTTTAGCCGTGGAAAGAAAAGCCTACGGAATAGACCACGGTAACCTTGGTCAATATTCTCATTGAAGAAACTATAACAGTAAGTGACTCTCTTTTGCCTTTTTGTTTTATTTTTTTTCTTGGATTTTTTTCTAGTTCATAGGGTTATGCTCAAGATGGCTCCGTCGTTCACACGTGCCATCCTTGCTACATTCACCTATCTTTTTTTGAAGCATTCACTAGACAAGACTTCCCTTTCTACTCTCACCTTCCTCTTCAGGTGATACTTCAAGAAGTTGATGAGAGATTGCCCAGAGAGGAAAGTCTTTGTCTCTAGACCTTTCAGACGCGTCCACCATACACATTCTTTCGCCATAGCCACAAGTACGATGAAAATAGCTCTTCCTTCCCGTTTAAAGGAAGGAGGCGAGATAGATAGATAGATAGATAGATAGATAGATAAATGGAAGGATAGATAGATAGATGGAAAGATAGATAGATAGATAAACAGATGTATGCGTTGATAGATAAATAGACGAATGGATAAACCAGTAGATACATAGATATATAGATGAATCGATGGATTGGTAGAATAGATAGATAGATAGAGAGATAGATAGATAGATAGATATCTTTTTATTATGGCCACACAGGGCTAAATACAGAAAGTGGACAAAATACAATGTAGAGCTTTTCTTTTTGGGGACAAAAAAAAAGAAAGAAAGAAGCAAGGGGGTAGAATTTCGATCAAAGGGATCGAAAAAAACCCCAACAACATGGGGAAAGCCGATATCGAAAAATACCTGAGGAATGTGAACTCAGGTTCGAAATTTCCCCAAGACACCTGATGAAGGCTGGAGAGTATATCAGCCGAAACGTTGTGTTAACAACAAACAAGATGGGGACAAATATCCGTAAAATGTAAATAATGTACGTAATTCCTCATCTCTTAAATATGGAACTGCATGCATACACACACACACACACACACATATAAATAGATAGATAGATAGATAGATAGATAGATAGATAGATAGATAGATAGGGAAAGAGAAGTGATGAAAGTGTAAGTAGAAATCTAAACCGATAATGACATTGAAGAATATCGATCTATGGACGATTAGATTCGGCCGAACACAGTTGGTTACACGAAAGAATTTGATATCTGATTGTGGGTCTGGTTTAATTTACATATATTTATGCACATGCACACACACAAAGACGAACATATATTCACATACATAGATA
>NC_142939.1:2045603-2053103 GCF_046866305.1 Octopus bimaculoides | reverse complement strand
ATTACCGTTCAGATAAGCACGTTTTTGTTTCATTTGTTGACTTTTTGGGTTGCGGGGAAAAGAGAAAACAATCTTATGGATTGTTCCTCTAATTCTATTGCTCACAACACCTTATGTTATTTATATTTTGTTTGGAGATTACATGAAAGGAATACGTGTCGCAGATCCATGGTAAATTGCCCCAGTTTCGTCCACTATTAATATCGCTCGTAATTCTTTGTATTCTCGAGAAGTTTAACCTAAATTCCTGGTGGTTGGCACAAAATAGATATGTGTGATTTCTTGGTCATTAAGTAATTCTTATAAACAGAACATTTTTTAATTGCTAGCGTCTGCATATTGTCTGCTTTATCTTATCCTCTTTATTTTACCCTCAAGTCTTCGCGTGAATTCGTTTTCGTTTACTGTAGCCACGTATTGAGAATTACATTTGAATATTGCATTATAGAGACATTCAACTATTTCGCAAAATAATACCGTTGGTACTTTACAAATAGATTCCAATGACAATTAGGACATATCCCAGAGAATTGGTTTAGTCAAACCCTTTCAATGCATAACGACTTACAAGACGAACCAATGACAGAAATCTCTACTCGACCGTCTGACATACGAGAAATAACAGCCAACATCCCTGATGGTTCGGTTCAGGATATAAAGAGAAATGTTTCATGGAAACTAAAACAACATGGATGAACACTAAACAAAACCGTCAATATCAACAACAATAACAACAGCATTTGCCATTCCGTTTGCTAACACAAATGCTAACGTACGTACCACTTCGCAGATCGAATTCTCCGCTATGCGCACATGACCTTATATAAATGTTAGTGAAATATTAATTCAATAACTGAGGTATTCTCCTCAATTACATCTGTTTTGCTTAGGACATGGATCGGGGACCTACAATAGTTTTTGCTTCTATTGATATCTCTAAATATTTTATCAATGGAGAAATTACAAATTGTTCCAGGCAGATATTTTATTGCGTTTCGTTGTTAAGGAAACTTCTTTACTTTTGGTAATCCTAGGGAAATAAGTTATCTATTAATCTTTGCTTATCAGGTCTTTTGATCTCTCTGCCAAATCTCTTATACACTATATCGTTCATATCTACAAACGCACACGCACACGCACATTTGCACAAATGTATAGACATTGCGCATATACATGCATATAGATAGATACATACATACATACATACATACTTACATACACACGCACATATATATATATTATCTTTTATCTTGTACTTGTTTCAGTCACGAGACTGCGGCCATGCTGGAGCACTGCCTTGAAGAACTTTTAGTCAAATGTATCGACCTCAGTTCTAATATTTTTTTAAAGCCTGATACTTATTATATCAATCTTGTTGGCCAAACTGCTAAGTTACTGGGACGTAAATACACTAGCACCGGTTGTCAGGCGGTGGTGGGGAGACAAGCACAGACACAAAGATATACACACACACACAACCACGCACACGCACACACACACATACATTTATATGACAGGCTTCTTTCAGTTTCCGTCTACCAAATCCACTCACGGCTATAATAAATGACACAGCCAGTCCAGGTCCAATAAATTATTAATTATTTGTGGTTCAGGCTTATAACAACCTCTGTAATCAATCATAAATTTAACATCTATAGAAAGAACTTCTGAGGTTGTGATGCAATGAAGGACATATTCTAGGCAGAGAGTCTCTCTAGAAATAACAACCGAATTCCCTCGAATTTCCCTTATCGTTCTAAAGAAATTATGAATACGCCAGTGACCGAAATCCATTAATCCCTGATAAATACCCAGCAGAAACTTCAAAGATCAGGCGTCTTTGATTGTAGGTTTACTACACTAGAAGACACTTGTTTGCATCATCATCATCATCTTCTTCTTTTATTTCCTCCTCCTCCTACTACTACTACTATTACTACTACTACTATTACCACTACCAGTAATAATGCTACCGCTGCTGCTGCTGCTACTACCACTACTACTACTACTACTACTACTACCTCTCAAATACCGCCCCCCTACAATTGCATCTATTAGCAGAACTCTCCTAGATTATATAAACAAATATAAACAAAACGAATTCTGTTTGTTATGCAAGCTATTAGTTGATTATCTCCTGATTTTTTCCCTGCCACTTTTCACTTGTAATGTATCAGTAGCGAATTATGGTATTTCCGACTCTTGTTACACTTAGAATATTCTGTTGAAGAAACGTCTGTTCAAATTTCATTCTTCTTTTTCTGCTACGTTCGTTTTTACTCTAGAGTTTTACCTGATCCACATTTGCATTACTTAGGAATACATTATCATTGGTTATTTTCCAATTCCGACGTAATAGAATCATTCTTTTCAGCGTGAAACATCAAACTCAACTCGATTCGATTTCTTCCTTTATGAAATCACCGTTCATAATCATCCAACGGTGTGAGGAAACTTTTTATCGACGAAATCTCTTTTTTCTTTTTACCCGCACCGAAAACGAAACATCAAAAATAGGCGAAGAAGGAAACACTTCTCGCCCTAAACGACTTGTTTCAGCTTTCTAAGTATAAAAGATACGAACAAGGTCTTTACCTTCTGCTTAAATTTATGCCTTTGTTTTATTTCTTAGTCGTTTTCGTATGTTCTACTAAATGGTACTCCTAAAAAACTCATAAACTTTTCCAAAAGAAATCTCATCTGCTTTTGCATTCGATAAATCAATGTTTTCTTTCTTCCAATAACCCATGTGATCAAATATTCCAATAGTTCAAAGTTTTCTCTCTCCTAATAACTGTGGAAGATTTTCTCATATGACTGCTGATTCAATAATTCAATAGTTCAAAGTTTTCCTCCTCCCAATAAATGATATCTTCATTCACGCGAACACAATATAAAGAAAACAAAAAGAAAGAAAGGAAGAAAAAAATGATCTTATTAAATATTGTAAATTTGAATTTGAACCGAAGATCCAACAGCGATGCTTTGATAATAAATATTTGGTAAATTAAAACTAAATTTGTAATTAAAGTTGAAATTAATTTTAAAATGAACAAAAATATGTAATTGGGTGACTTCGATCTAAACTCCAACTGTAAAGAGATTGAAAGAAAGTTGAAAAGGGAAGAAGAAGAAGAAAAGAAACGATCTCCTTTAAAATGTTAAATTAGATTAGAAATAAAACAATTTGAAAGAGGATAGAGATGAAAATGATTGGTCTCGAAAATCATCATCATCGTCTTTGTCATCGTCGTCATCATCATCATTATCATCAGCATCATCATCGTTATAGTGATAATAATAGTGAAAATAACAATGATAATTAATGATAAAAGGTTTTCTTTCTTAACTACTAAAGGTTGACAAAATATGATAAAAGGTGGGGTTAGAGAGAGAATGGAAAAGTTAAAATAACAGAAACAAATGATCATTAAGATTTAAGCAAGACTAATTCTCCAAAGTGGGAGGGAAACTTCCGAGGACGCCTCATGCAAACCTCACGAAAGTCGTCCATCTAGCCACTAAGACGGTAGTCTTTTCCAGTTCCTCCCGTCAATTTCCAAGCGCATACAGAGGGCAGGCTCCTTCACTCGGAACATTCTCGCTCACACATCCACTTTTCAAGACATTTGCTGGCAGGCAGCACTTCCCATTCTACTTTCACTTTCCTTGAGAAAAGGTACATACCACCAATCTTCAGTAATTTCAGTCTGGTCCAACATATCTCTTTCGCTGAAGCCAACTGACATATAAAACAAGGCGGTGGGACGATTGTCGCAATGGATCACTACGCATGGCCACATCTAATGGTATATTATTTACATTATTTACATTTGACGGATATTTGTCCTCATCTTGTTTGTTGTTAACACAATGTTTCGGCTGATATACCCTCCAGCCTTCATCAGGTATCTTGGGGAAATTTCGAACCTAAGTTCTCATTCCTAAGGTATTTTTCGATGTTATTATTTCGATTCCAGACAGTGACCTGAATAATAATAATAATAATAATAATAATAATAATAATAATAATAATAATAATAATAATAATAATAACATCAAAAAATACCTTAGGAATGAGAACCCAGGTTCGAAATTTCCCCAAGACACCTGATGAAGGCTGGAGAGTATATCAACAACAAAGAAGAGGAGGACAAATATCCGTCAAATGTAAATAATGTAAATAACGTGCATAATTCCTCATCTCTTAAATATAGAACAGCTAATGGTATAGTTAATAATTCTTTCTGCTATAGGCACAAGACCTTAAGGCTTTAGGGACAGGGCTAGTTGATTATATTGCCCCTACCCCCCCCAGTGCTTGATTTATCGACCCCGAAAAGATGAAAGGCAAAGCCGACCTTGGTGTAATTTGAACTCAGAACGTAAAGCCGGACAAAATGACGGTTGTATTTAATAATGACTTGAAATTCTGGCTCAAGGCTAGTAATTTAGGGGAGGATGTAAATCAATGATATCGACGCCAGTCCTCAACTGCTCCTCAACGCCAGTCCTCAACTTATATTACCGACCTCAAAAGGATGAACGGTAAAGTCGATCCCCGGCGGAATTCGAAAGGGAAAGTAAAGCCGGACAAAACGAGTGCTGTATCAAATAGAAATAGTTATTTGATACTAACAACTCAGGTTTAGATAAGTGCTTATTTTCTCACCCGTACGCATGGCTAATGTCTCCAGGGTCAACGTCATTCAGTATTCAATCAAATTCTTTTTCACCTTTTATAGTCACCGAGCCCTACTGACGTTTACAGCATCGCTTCAGCTCCCTTGGAATCAGATTGCTTTCGATTATGTTCTTTTCTATGTTCGTTTATTCTCAGCGATGATGTTGCAGTAAGTTCATCGCATCGCCTAGTAGTGCTATTTTCTGTATGTTATATATATTTGCTAGTCCTGGTGTTTTTGTCATGTATTTGTCTGAATGTTTTTCTCATCATACCTAACACACCTACTATGATAGGAATTGTTTCTGCTTTTAGGCTCCACATTCGAGTTATCTCTATTACTAGAAGTTTCTCCGTTTCTTTTAGAGAAACATTGTCATTTGTTGGTATTGATACATCGACTAGAAAACATCTTTTTTTCTTGGTGATCTTTGATCTTGGTGATCTTTTGACAATTATATCGGGCTTATTGGTCTTAATTTCTCTATCTGTATTTATTAGCACATCCCAGAGTATGGTTGATTTCTCATTTTCTGTGACCTTTCCTGGTGTGTGCCTATACCATATTTTTTCTGTTGTTATTCCATAGTGTTGGCATAGCTTCCAGTGTATACATAGGTCCCAACACTGTCGTGTCCGTGAATATATTCCTTCTTAACGAGGAATGGGCGGCCAGAGACAATATGAGTTATTGTTTCTTCTCCATCAGCACGTATGCTGCAGTTACTTCTTGCATTTTTTTTCCATTACGTGTTTTTGGTGATTTCTGGCGGGAAGGCTTTGATCTTCGGCTGCAATTAATAATCCTTCAGTCTCTGCTTTGAGTCCTGAGCTTACCAACCATTGTTGGTATTTCGCTTCGTCTAATTTCGTTTCTGTTTAGCTTAACCCAATATTATTATTATTATTATCATTGTTGTTGCTGTTGTTGTTGTTACAGTTATTCTTCATTTACTTATTGTTCCGGTTGCTAAATGTTAAGATTAAATGTCAGAAACTCTGTAATCTAGATTAAATTGGTACCATTATTGCGTGGCATTTTCACTCCCAGTGTATTAATTCCTGAGTTCAAAAAGCTCCCCCGATCTATTTGTTCTACATTTCTTGATGACGTACCAGGAATATACTGGAGGCCAATGTATTGATTCTATTGATTAAACATTCGTGAAATAATATACATGGAGAAAACTATCAACCTTATCATCACCGTCATCGTCACCACCACCACCTTCACCTCCACCACCATTTCACCACGACAACGACCACCGCCGCAGTCAGCACCGCTACCACCAGCAACAGCACAACCGCCACAAGCTCCACCACCACCACCGCCATCATCATCATCATCATCATCATCATCATCATCATCATCATCAACGTCAGTCTCTGATATTTTCCTCATTATTATTTACGTTTCTTTGGATTTTGCGTTCGCTTCAAACGCAGATATTGTTGTTATGGTTGTTGTTGTTGTTGCTTGTATTACTTTTGTAAAAGACCCCCTTATAAAGCGACTTCTTAATATTTCTGCAAGCCATTCCGCAGTTGGAATCTTTTACTTAACATGAGAAAAGCTTGCTTGATATACCAGTAAACCTATATACATATATATATATATATATATATGCTTCAATCAAGCCAAACATTCTCGAGCCACGTGACATAGCATTATTATCCTAGTTACTACTCTTTGCTGTTGCTGCGGCTGCTGCTGCCCTATTCGCTGCTAGAAGGAACAGTTACAATAGATGGAATGGCTTCTCCAGTGCACTATTCACAATGTCTTTACCTTTCTGCTTACCTCGCTGGCTATGAGAGTTCTTTATTTACAAATTAGAACTGACATTTAAAATGAGCTGACACACCATATCCAGCGGCTATTTACATACCGAGCGCAACACACACACACACACACACACACACACACACACACACACACACACACACACACACACACACACACCTCCATGCATACCATACATACATGCATATAGGCGCACACATGCATTCATACATACACATACATGCACACGCACACAAATTCACACATACATACAAATCAACATACATATACGTATATATATATACATACATACATACATACATATATATACATACATACATACATACATACATACATACATATATATATATACATACATACATATATATACATACATACATACATATTACATACATACATATATACATACATACATACATATATATACATACATAATTTATATATATATATATACATATATTTATATATATATATATATACATACATATATTTATATATATATATATATATATATACATACATATATATATTTATATATATATATACATACATATATATATTTATTTATATATATATATATACATACATATATATATTTATATATATATATATACATACATATATATATTTATATATATATATATATACATACATATATATATTTATATATATATAATATATATACATACATATATATATTTATATATATATATATATATATACATACATATATATATCTATATATATATATATATACATATATATATTTATATATATATATATATATACATACATATATATATTTATATATATATATATATACATACATACATATATATATTTATATATATATATATATACATACATATATATTTTATATATATATATATATACATACATACATATATATATTATTATATATATATAATATATACATACATATATATATTTATATATATATATATATACATACATATAAATATCTATATATATATATATATACATACATATA
>NC_142939.1:2005446-2040446 GCF_046866305.1 Octopus bimaculoides | reverse complement strand
ATTGATCATTCGCTTCATGTTTTGGAACGAAGAAATAAAATAATAGAAAATTATAGGATCCCAGCATTGCGCTAATGTTGTCATTTGGCATCAGGGAAGAAGCAATTAGTGATGAGAGACAGAGAAGAGAGTGTGTGTTCAGTTAATTAGAGGATATGATTGAATCCCTTGATTACCAAACTGAATGTTACCTTATTAATCTGAGTCGATCTGTAAAACCCTAATCACGATGCGTTTCATCAATGCTGAACTCGTTTTAGGTTCACTTGCCCATGGGCATTGAAATATGTGCTGTGTTTATAGCCGTGTAGAGTAATCGTTAAGGTTTAGTCCTCGTGTGTCAGTTTTGCGAGTCGCGTTCAATTCATTTTCGTTACTAATACCCTTTATCAGATGCGAAGTTTCTTTCCAGCGCATTCGTGACATTATCTCCAAATAATTTATTGCTATTTATTCAACTTGATCGACTCAGTGGCTCATAGTATAATCTTTGGTCGAACCAAAGCAGAGATCTGGTTTCAAGTCCTGTTAAAAGCTATACTCGTCCTTAAAGGTATTGAGGATGAGAGACAGAAGTCAGCAATTTTTGTTAATTTTTCTCATATTGTACCTTGTCATCAATAGTCAACACTCAACCTCCAAAGTACAAAAATAATCACATGAAATAAGCGGCAATAGCCGTGTGGGAATTTGGAGTTTCTGATATTGTCGTGTTACTGCGTTAATGGCCGATACATACAAGCATTGATGGTAGCAGTGGAGAATCGATGAGTGGTTTCTAAAACCAAGATTAGTTCCTCCTGATTTTAAAAAAATAACAAAATGTTAGCTTCAACAGTTCAATGTCCTATCTTTTAGAATTCTATGAAACTTCCATTTAATTAAACAGAAACAAGAAATAAGCACCGGTGCTAGAGAACATAGAATTTGGAAAATAAGTAGCTTTTTCATTTCTTGATAGAAAATGGGTGTATTTTAATTCATAAACCATTAAAGACACAGTCTGAAGATACCAGTTTCCTTCACTAATAATATGACTGACTGACATATACATATCTAGCGCTAGAAAGCTTGGTGTGTGTGTGTGTGTGTGTATGGAGAAATAATTATTGTTGATTAAATTATCGCCTGTACTTAGCTGGTACTTTATTTTATTATTCGAAAAATAACGATGACTTCTGCAAGATTTGAGCTCAGATCATAGAGGGCCATAACTAAATATGAAAAAGTATTACGTCTACCACACAACTAATTCTGCCAATCTACTACATAATACATTATCATCACGGTATCAGAACTTTGTGTCAAGTGAAAATAAACAATATTTGAGTAACTTTTAAATAAACATTGTTACTGTTGCACATTATTACATTACTACCTCCTCCCACTCCCACACAATCATTGTTTAGATATTATATCGATTTTGATATTTGCTATCATTCTACTATATGTACGTTCTTAATGCCTCGCGGGAAAAGCATTAACCTCACATTTCATTTTCCATTGCTGAAAATATAAGGACTTTATGCCTAGACAGAAAAAAATCAATAATTTTTAAAAATAGTTATTAATGTTGAGAAGAAAGCGATTTTCTTAAAGCCTGAAGACCACTTCAGCTTGCCTTTCGGTCCAGTCACTTTACATTGCACGTTCAGATATGCATTCATGATACTAACCATCGGGAATATGTAATAAATATATATTTTCCAAGTCGTTTGTTAATGTATGCGAAATGAATCAGTCGAATGGCAGCCGGTTTGTTGTGTCAGCTTGCTAATGCGTTCCTTCTCGCGCTTTCATGCCTTTAGTTCGACAGTCATGATAGCGATTAGATTTTCTTTGTCTGCCAAATATTGGTCCCACATTCTAGAGAATATTTTAACATGAAGTATCGCAATCACTTTTTATTTCTCCATTCTATTTGAATGGAATTGATAGAAGAATTTCTGCCAAGAGTCAGAATGACTTAGTAATCGTGCCGTATATTTAGCAGAATATTTATTGGAAGTAAGTCTATGACACTTAGCAAGTACCAGTAATTTGATGCGGGTCAGTTTAATCGAAAATAACTTTCACACCATGCATTGTTCCCAGTTTAAAGAAATCCTTAATATTGCTAATTCCTTTCAAGTATCTAATTACCGCAATTAATACAAAGAATCGAAATATAAAACTGCACGAAAACATGAAAATACAGAACAAAAACATGAACGAATTATCAAAGGAGAAAAAAGACTACAAAATGAAAAGTATAACGAAACAAAATTTTTAAAAATGTCCTGCCCAATGGAGGCATTGTTTATTTTGGAACTTAATTATTTTTATCACAATTTTTTCCTGCACATTAACATCTTTGAAATCCAACACGCATGAAATTTAACTTTGAAATTAATAGGAAAAAATTATGAAGTAAATCAGGAATGACAAAAGAATAGTCGATCTATAACAATCAAACTACTACTACTACTACTACTACTACTACTACTACTACTACTACTTATTTGTTTTATTTATTTGACACCAGGACACATTCATGCACACAAAACGTGATACGAAAACGGGTTTATAGCTCGTATACGCCTGTACAATTTGAGTAATAAATAAACAATAGTGCGAAGGCGTTACATAGTATATACACACACTCATACATGCAGAAATACGATATATACGCGTGTGTGTGTGCGAATGTGTATACGTACATATATATATATATATGCAAATATATATATGTATGTATAAATGTATACACACACACACACACACACACACACACACACACATATATATATATATATATATATATATATATATATATATATATATATATATATATATATATATATATATATATATATGCATACGCATAAACACACACACATGCACCCCCACACACAAATATACTTATAAATACACGAACATGTATATATGCGTGTGCGTGAAGACAGTAAAAGATTTAATACAAACGAATGAAATAAATAGAAGAAAATAGACAATTACATGCTTCTGGATGCGTATTTCTATGCATTTGCATGCATATATTGCATGCTTGTATGTATCCAAGAAAATGTCAGTATACTGAAATGTGTGTGGGTACATATATATATATATATATATATATATATATATATATATATATACATATATATACATATATATATATATACACATATACATATACATATACATATATATATACATATATATATACATATATATATACATATATATATACATATATATATATATATATATATACATATATATATATATATATACATATATATATATATATATACATATATATATATATATATATATATATATATATATATATATATCGCTATGATAGATCGCCAACCACTACACACATTTTTTTCTCTCCTTGTTTCTTTCTGTGTTCCTTTCTGTGGAAGAGCGCAGGCTCGAAACATTAAAGACTTTTTCAATTCCCGAGCATTATACCAATACATCTGTTTGTTTTCTACACCACCTGTCTTCGTCTGTTGTTTTTTTTGTGAATTCTCCCTATATATATATATATATATATATATATATATATATATATATATATATATGCACTATGTATAAATATGTATATATATATATATATATATATATATGCACGTATGTATATATATGTATATATATATATATATATATATATGCACGTATGTATATATATGTATATATATATATATATATGCACGTATGTATATATATGTATATATATATATATATATATATATATATGCACGTATGTATATATATGTATATATATATATATATGTATGTATATATATATGTATATATATATGTATATATGCATGTATGTATATATATATATGTATATATATATCTACATACAAACATACATACACATATTATAAGCATATGCTTCTTTGTATATATGAGTGTAGGTACATTTGCTCAGAGAGCAAGTAAGTAAATATATGGAAATATATAAAATTTAGAGCAATCCACCTCCCGAGCGAGCAAGAAGTTACTTCCTAGACGAAGCTCCTACCTCATCTACATCATCCTCCCCATCTCAGTCTTTCTACTTGAGTCTACTAAACCAAAAAGAAGAAAAAAAGTTGCTATCCGGGCGGAGAAGGGCCTTACATGCTCTCTTGCAGCTAAATCTTTTGAATTTCATAGACCAGTCTGTCCTCCCTTCACACCTGTTATTGGTTCTGTATTTAAGATTTAATCAACATATTGATTGTTTTGATATCCTTTTGTTGGTGCATTGAAACGATAAGGTAACCTATGCTGCTGCATCTCACCACTCATCTGAATCATTCCAGACTTGTCGGCTCTTCTTTTTGCTCATTGCACTCTTTTGTAGATGGAGGTTATTGTCACCTGCACTCTTTCAGTTTTCGTTTCAGTCTTCTCGAAAAGTTTGCCGTCTTTCTCTCGTCTCCCTTTGTTCTCTTCATTTGTAAGTTGTTGGGATGGCACTGAGAATGTGTAGAATGTACTTCTTTGTGCTTGCGTCCCTGGTAGGAATCCTGATTGGTTTTATTTTTACTGGGGATAGAAAAAAAACTTTGTACATTCTGCCGTTGCTGGAGCTCCAACCGGGGGTACCATGAGAAAAACAGCCCTCTATGACATGCTGAAGTGGCGACTTATTGGCTCTGCTTGACTGTCGAGTAAATACTGTCGGGAAGATATTGTTCCATACAACAGCCAGCGGTAGTTTTAAGGGAACAATGCTCACTCTTCTTTTCATAACCAGACAGAAGTTGCCTCCCTTCGTGACAGTTCCGAAATATATTCCACAAGCCAAGATGTTTTGTTACTTTGTTACATACGTCTTTGATAATCTCTTCAATTTGCTGCCACCCAAAAAAACAGTTATTGCTTTTAGCATTATAAACAATCGTATTTTTGTTTCTTAAAGTTAGAATAATTACTCTGTTTGCTTGTGTAATGTTGTTAATTGCCCATTTCTTTTTCTCATTCGCCTTTGTTAATATCACGTTTTCGGCGAAGAATTCCTACCGCTACCCGAGACACTCGTCCAGTTGATATAAAAATAAACGAAAATTTACAAATTAGAATATGTAAAATATACAAAGGGAACATTTTATTCCTTCTTCCTCAATCTTAACGAAATAAACAAGGAACAGTTCCAAAATCGTAATCTGATGAACAGAAATATATGAATTAATATTTCAGTTCTGCAAGCTATTCCTTAAATAAGCAACAATACCAGCAATGAAAATAACAACGATAGCAACAGCATCAGTTCCTTTTGAGGGGAAGGGAAAGACGATTATATCGACATCATTGCTCAATTGTTGCTTCATCTTCTGTATCAGGAAAGCATAGTCAACCTCGATGGCATTTGAACTCGGCACATAAGGATCTGGAAAATATGCCGCTATGTATTTTGTCAGACGCGTTAACCAGTCGACCAGTTCACCCACTAAGTAACAAAAACGATGATGATGATGATGATTGTGGTGACGATGATGACTGTGGCACGAAGGCCTGTCTGCCAAAGGCACACAAGGTCGGCCATTTTTAGGGGAAAGGCCCAGATGGTCATAGCAGCTTAACTTTTGCCTGCTTTCTCTTTTAACTTATTAGAACTCAGCCATCTTGGGGCACGACCCTGAACAATTTTTAGTCGAATGAATCGACCCCAGTGGTTACAGATTTTAAAGCCTGGGACCTATTCTATCGGGTCTCCTTTGCAGAACCGCTACGTTGCGCGAATGTAAACATTATAACACCGGTGGGGACAAACGCAAACACAATGACACACACAAACACACACACTGATGACGGGCTGCTTTCAGTTTCCGTCTACCAATTCTACTCACAAGACTTTGGTCAGCTCGAAGCAACAGTAGAAGACACTTGCCCAAGGTGCCACGTAGTGGTACTGAACCTGGAACCATGTGACTGAGAACCAAACTTCTTACCAAACAGCCATGCTTACGCCTATTGTATATATTCTGGATGAAACCGCTTCTGTGTCATTGTAACTTCTTCAAAAACAGTGTGGCATAAATCTTCATTTTCCTCTCTACGCCTAACTTTCTTCTTAATTTATCTGAAGAGGATTTACCATCGTCGTTTCGAAGAATTTGTTCTTCCTTAAACGTTTTCTTTGTTTTATGTTGAGTCATCTTTGAGATTTTATTTCTCTTTTTGCCTTTTCTATTTTCGGAGATAATTCGTTGCTTTTCACCGGAAATTATTATTGCTTCCTCAATGCATAAGGATTGCGTGGGGGAATTGATTGGAGCTGTTAAAGGATGGAATGTTTATTCATCTATGTCTCATGCTAAGCATCAAGATATTTCACTTGCCATGTCCAAGGATTTTGTTGATGGGGTCCTGAAAATTGGGATTTGTTGCTCTTTTATTATTATTATTATTATTATTATTTTCATTATTATTCAGGTCACTGCCACGGGCATATGGCGTAGTGGTTAAGAGCGCGGGCTATTAACCCCAAGATTCCGAGCTCAATTCCAGGCAGTGACCTGAATAATAATAATAATAATAATAATAATAATAATAATAATAATAATAATATCGAAACGTACCTTAGGAATGAGAGCCTAGGTTCGAAATTTCCCTAGGATACTTGATGAAGGCTGGAGAGTACATCAGTAGAAATGTTGTGTTAAAACAAACAAGATGAGAGCAAATATCCGTCCAATGTAAATAATATAAATAATGTAAATGATATATTATTCACCTTCTCAAGATTAGTTCCAGTAGTAAAGAAATACTGTTTGGTTTTATAAAATTCCATCAACATTCTTTTTCTGAGTGTAATATGTTGAAAAATGCTGTTTGGTTATTTTTTGTTACGTGAATATTTGCTTTAAACCAACAATAATATGAACGACATAATGTTTGACTTTGTATATGAGTAACTACTTTGTATATGAGTAACTACTCCTTTGTGTTTCAGATATATCTTTCTGTTCATTTTTCACCACACTGTCAGTTTTCTCCTTGTGTTTGTACATTCAGTAGTGTTTTTGCTTCTTTTTCTTTTTTCTTTTTTTAATTTTTGCTATTGTAGTGTTGAACAAAAATATGTATGGTGGCCATTTTGGATGTGAAAATATAATGTGTGCAAATAAAATTTTCAAAGTTTGAAAAACAAATCTCGTTTTTATGTTGTCTACCGCTGGGTATTGAGAGCTGGCTTTGCTTTGATAATTATAGTTCAATTATACAAGTAGAGAATTATATTTAGTAATGCTTGAATAAATAGTGCCCCGAAAACATAAGCAGTATCTTCTCACAATAAGAGTCAAATATAAAAATGATTGAAATAATAATTGCTTCAGATTTTAGCACAAGGCTAGTAATATTGGGGGAGATTGTTACTCAAATTCATCGACTTCTGTACTTGACGCGTAGATCATTTTATCGACCCTGAATAAATGAAAACCACAGTTGTGCTCGTTGGAACGAAGAATCATAAATACTCTTACTTGTTTCAGTCATTTCACTGCGGCCATACTGGAGCACCGCCTTTAGTCAAGCAAATCGACCCCAGAGATTATTCTTTGTAAGCCTAGTACTTATTCTATCGTTCTCTTTTGCCGAACCGCTACGTTACGGGGACGTAAACACACCAGCGTCGGTCGCCAAGCGATGTTGGAGGACAAACACAGAAACACATACACACATATACATATATACGACGGGCTTCTTTCTGTTTCCGTATCCACTCAAGGCTTTGGTCGGCCCGAGGCTACAGTAGAAGATACTCGCCCAAGGTGTCACGCAGTGGGACTGAACTCGGAACCATATGGTTGGTAAGCAAGCTACTTACCACACAGCCACTACTGCGCAGAAACATTTTAAACAACGTTGTAAAAATCCTGAGAGCCCACTACCTAAATAATAATAACAATTCTTTTCTTCTTCTTCTCCTTCTCTTTCTTCTCCTTCTCCTTCTTTTCAAAACCGTGAGCTGGCAGAATAGTTAGCGCCTCAGGCGAAATGCATAGCAGTATTTCGCCCGTCGCCACGTTCTGAGTTCAAATTCCGCCGAAGTCGACTTTGCCTTTCATCCTTTCGATGTCGATAAAATAAGTACCAGTTGATCAATGGGGTCGATGTAATCGACTCATCCCCTCTCCCAAAATTGCTACCCTTGTTGCACAATTTGAAACCATTATTATTATTTTTATTATTGTTGTTGTTGTTACCACTAAGCTAGTGCATGCTAATTTAGTTAGCAGGCATTTTGAGGTTTGGTAACACGTCTCCTCAAATCTCAAGATCATAGGAAATGTTACATGTTATCTACTTATAAACACATAGAAAAACATGCACACACACACACACACACACACACACACACACACATATATATATGCAAAAGGAAGGTGGATTATTCTGTGTTCCCGTCTGTAAATATATATTTAAGAATTACCATTAAAATAAAATGAAGACCTTACTAAAACTATAGATTAACCATCTTATAAATTGACGGTCTAGAAATTTATAAATACGTATCCTAGAAAATTGGTAGTAATAGTGTAATTGTATGGTTAGGGACAGGGATGATGAAGGATAAATTGCTGACTAAGACAGAAAAGAGGAATTTCTTTGTCTACATGATGAAGTTGGGAACAAACCCTTAATTGAAAACTCATCTCCCTTGCTCGGTTTACTTCCCGCTTTCCTACCTTGCCAACTGGCTTTGAAAAGCGACACCTTCCTAGGTGTATATGTTTATATGCTTATAGTTTATATGTTCATTTTTTAAAACTATATTTTGTTTTGTGAAAATTTCTTCTAAGTGTTATAGCCGAGAACTAACGGTAAACGTTATCGAGTTCAACGTTGTTTAGTAATACACAACGTATGGTCCAGCATTACCAAAACCAGGATTAACAACAACAGCAACTAACTGAGACACCACAAAACAAACCCAACTCATATAAAGAAAGAAAAAAAAAAGAATACAAAGAATAGAATTAATTTTAAAAGGCAAATGGAGAAAGAAAGGTGCAATTTTGGGAAATTTATAGTTAGCTGTTTGTCCAGATCTGAAAATATTCTTTGACAACTAATCGTAACAGACGAAATAACAATCTTTCTAAGTGCCGACAACATCACAACATGGTTCAAAGCACGCAGAAAATAACTCGACAATTGAAAATTACATTTCGTAACATTATACAATGTGTGAATTATGTATAAGGAATATATATATATATATATATATATACATATATATATGTGTGTGTATATATATGTATGCATATGTATGTATTTGTGTGAGTCTGCCTACATATCTTATATATATAAATGTATATAGGTGTATATATATATATATATATATATATATATACGTATATACATACATCAGTAATATGTTGTATTTCCCGCCAAGCTAATTTGCGTGTTAATTAAATAGGGAAACGAGGGAAATGTCACATTATTCTAAGTACATTTAGACAGGCGGCGGCTATTTTTAAAAAAAGCGAATGATTGTATGTGGTATTCCTGCTATTTTCTTTCTTCTTTTTCGTCTGATTCAGAAAATGAAAGATAACATCAAAAAAGAAAAAAAAATACGTCGACATTGCAATACAAAAATATTAAATCATTAAGAAAATAAGTCTTTATATACTTCGCCAAAATCATCATCATCATCAACGTCGTCGTTATTGCCGCTATCACCATCAAGAGGCCCCCCCCCCATCATCATCATGACCCTCATGTTCGTCATCGTGTTCATCATCATCATCATCCTCATCACAATCATCACTTACTACCATCGTCACCACCACAATCATCATAGACAACAAGAAAACTGAAAGCCGAGCCACTAGTGAAGACATGTGTTGTAGAAAATGTTCAGACAGAGCGGTGCCTCAGAACATATTTTGCCATTGTTCTCTATCTGTTTGTACATTCACTCCATTAGAACAGTAGACAAGAAACTTACTTGTTAGTGAGTTATGGTGCATACATACATACATACATACATACATACATACATACATACATACATACATATATATATATATATATATATATATGCATACACACACACACACACACACACACACACACACACACATATATACATATATACATATGCATATATAAATATATGCATATATATGTATGTGTGTGTTTGTGTCATATGTACATACACACGCGCACACATACACACATATGCGTACCTTTCCAACTTCGGTTTATCTCTTTCTCTGCTTCCTCTTCTTTCTCTGTACGTGTGGTGTATACACACACACATGCTCATTCACATACACACATACGTAATACATACATGCATGTATATATATATATATATATATATATATGTATAACATGGAGTGAGGTAGAGGGATAGAAAAAGGCAAAGGGTAAGGCGGGGCTGGTAGGGGGTCAACTCGACTCAGAGCGTACATCAACACCGTATGCATACGCCATCGCACAGACCTGTTGCCTGAAAGTGCATTGAGATGTAATTTAGTCTTCTCATACTAATAAACACTCATCGTACGTTGTAATTAGAAATGTTGATGAATTGAATGGCGGCGAGCTAGCAGAAACGTTCGCACGCCGGGCGAAATGCTTAGCGGTATTTCGTCTGTCTTTATGTTTTAAGTTCAAATTCCGCTGAGGTCGACTTTGCCTTTCATCCTTTTCTGGATCGATAAATTACGTACCAGTTGCGTACTGGGCTGCTCGATCTAATCGACTGGCCCCCTCCCCCAAAATTTCGGGCTTTGTGTCTAGAGTAGAAAAATATTTATGGCGTAAAGTCTATCTTTACTGTTTAGACTACAGTCTCTGTCCATCACGCTTCTAAGAGATGCACATGCATAGGCATATCTACTCCCTCACACACACAGATGCGCGTATATATACATATACACTTTTAGGCGTTGGTGTGGCTGTATGACAAAATGTTAGCTTCCCAACCACGTGGTACCGGGTTCAGTCGCACTACATGATACCTTAGGCTAGTGTCCTCAGGTACAGCATCAGCTCGCCACCTTTTTGCATATAAATAATAAATATATTTTGTGTTTCATATCACTTAAGGTGAGGGATGTAAGTTCAAGGAATTGACCATCCTTAATATTAACAAAAACACAGAAAGGAATGAGAGAGGAAGTAAAATAGTTAAATAAAAATGTAAACAAGTGAATAACTGCTCATGTAAATTTCCAGTGCAATATATTGAATAAAAAAATTCTATGGTAATCACAGAAAGCTCCTCTACTGGACCCGGCTATCATATCACATAGTAATTCAATATGGAGATGTATAATGCAGAGTTCTATGCAACACACTTTATTTCACGTTGCTCCCATTCGCTCAGCTGTAGAAATAAGTTGTGACGTCACTGGTGCCAAGCTGTATCGGCCCCTTTGCCTTTCCCTTGGTTAACGTCAGTGACTTGGAGCGGTAGGCTGGTATGCATGGGTGACTGCTGGTCTTCCATAAACAACCTTGGCCGGACTTGTGTTTCGGAGGGCAACTTTGTAGGCGCAATCCCATGGTCATCCATTTCCGAAGTGGGTCTTTACCATTTTATGCAACTAAAATCCAAGCAATCTAGTCGATGAAATTATTTCATGAGGAGTGTATAGTTCATAAAATGTCAGGAAGTATGTGAGGTAAGTATATTTATTTAATCCCTTGATATCTTTTCACCTTTTAACCCCAATCGAAAATAGCTGAAGTTCAAAACTATCCCTCATTTTAATCTTTACATCCCCAGCTGTCTGTTCCTTACAAATTCACGTAAATGATATTATATTATATTTTCATATGTATTCTTTAAAAATATTTTTCGCATTTAACATAACTACATTACTTCCTCTCCTATCCATTTCCTGTCTTTTGTTTACACTAAGGATGGTCAAATTCTGTAAACTTCAGCATCTTAATTGTTATCATGCAACTCTTTTACTCTTTTACTTGTTCCAGTCATTTAACTGCGGCTATACTGGAGCACCGCCTATAGTCACTTATTCTTTGTAAGCCTAGTACTTATTCTATCGGTCACGTTTGCCGAATTGCTAGGTTCCGGGGACATAAACACACCAGCATCGGTTGTCAAGTGATGTTGGGGAGACAAACACACAAACATACACACACACAAGCCCCCCCCCCACACACACAGTTACTGTTGTTTCTTTTTTTTAGCACTGTACGTCTAAAAGAGATACGATCAGAAACGATTACCGCAGTTAGTAAGGTATTCCATGATATATTTACTTTAAGTATGTTTATTCTCTTTTATTTCTCTTTTACTTGTTTCAGTCTTTTGACTGTGGCCATGCTGGAGCACCGTTAATTTTGAATTAAATACCTTTGATATAATAAATCATCTGATCGACACTTCTGCAGTCACCTGCGCTGCTTATGTAACCCCGCTTACAGACTGAATTGAGAGATATTCGGATACGAAAGGAAATCTCTCACTGTGCGGCTCATTATCATATTACTATGATTGATTGCGAAGAGAAACAATCAAATCTTTATAAACATGAGCAGAATTCTATCAGCAGCAGTTACTGACTGCAAAAGAAATAGAAAGAAAAAAAAAATAATATTTCCAAGAGGAAAAATTTACAACAGTTAAGTAATGGCCAACAAAATTAAATAAATATATAAATACCAGAAAGCAGACACGAAACAGCATGCGATAATTGCAGACTATAAGGCTCGAGTCCGTTTACCAAAAGCAAATTCTTAAAAATTATAGAAATTCTTCGATATGACAAAAGATAGCAAAATTACAAACAAAACACAATCTATTCAAATGGAACTTTGCCAAATGAATTCTTTTAAACAACCATGTTGCACTATCATCTTCAGATATTTAGAAAAACAATTGTCCTAAAGAACAGTGCTTTGTTCAGGTAGCTACTTGGAACCAATAACTAAATAAGGGAGAAATGAAAGTAAATAAGCACCTGCCAAACATAAATATCTGCTCAGAAGAAAACGGTTAAATATTAGAGATAGAAAAATAAATATATGTTTTAAGAGAGACACTAAGACCAAACGTTCTCAGAAATCGCTGGAGATGTCAAACTACAGTAAAATTACACATTAAGAATAATCCGAATTTCTTTGAAATCTGCCCAACAGATATGAGAACAATTGTGATTCATTCAAAAAGATATAACTCACCAAAGGAAATTATCGTCGTATCTGGGAAAAAATTAACACTCGTCCGGCCACTGAGTTCATGTGAATTATAAGCAGTGCCTACAACACACTCAAAGACGAACGGACCAACACACCGACGACAAAACCCAAACCCACACACACACACACACACACACACACACACACACACACACACGCATCTATAACACTTTGTTTGTACTATGAAATTAAGCCTTAGGCATCCTTAGACTCTAAGGCATGAAACTCACGTGCAACGGCAGACCTGGCATCCACCATTTTAAGCTATATCGACCGGGCATCGTTCCAGTGATGAAGAAGGGCCGGTAATATGTCAGTATATCTCTGGGAAGACCTCGAGTTGCTAATCAACCACGTGACTTATAAATGCATAATCTTATGAATCATCTCAATATCTCCGGTCATATCTTCTCATCGTAATTGTCGTGAGTTTCTGACAAAAATATAAAAGCTACTCAACTCTATGAAGCTGGAAAATAAGGGAACTTCATGATGTATTAAACCAGAACACTCGTTTCTAAAAAGAACCTGAGTGTTTACTCAATATAAAAGCATCGAAATAAACACTTCTTTCTGAGACCATCAACTCACCTGAATCTCAATGCATAACAAACCAGAAGCGATAAATCGCAAAAAATTTAATTCCCAGGAATTTCCCTCCTCCACGTTAACTAGGAAAGAAAAAAAAGAACCCCAACCCCAAGAAAAAAAAAAAAAACTGAAAAAAATAAACCAAACAAAAGCAACAGAAAAAATAAAGAATTGAATCAAGGCTCATCTCTAAAATGCACTTTGTTGCTACTGCTGCTGCTGTTGTTGCAGCTGCTGCTGATGATGGTGATGATGATGATGATGATGATGGTGATAAAGAAGGAGAAGAAAAGAAGAAGAAAAAGAAGAAGAAAGTAATGATGATAGGGATGACGTTCGGCAATATAAAGAAGTCGAAGAAAAAGAAGCACAAAAATAAAGTGATGATGATGGCGACGATGATGATGATTACTAAACTAATTATAAGAAAAAATCGTTAACATCTATTTATTTAAGGCGAAATCTACGGGTGAAAGTATTTAGTGAGGAAAATGTGAGAGGCTGGCAATTGAATTAGAATGAATTTATTGAAGAAGGTAATTCAAATAATGAAAGTTTCTACCAAATTAATTGGATGCTACGGCAGCCATATTTTACGAGCGAATATATACAAGGTTGTACATTCATTCTAATTTCAACTGGTACCGTTTCACTTTCCACATTCACAACGCTATCTATCTATCTATCTATCTATCTATCTATCTATCTATCTATTTGTCTGTCTGTCCATCTGTACGTCCGTTTGTCTGTCTCTCTCTCCCTCTCTCTCTCTCCGTACACACACACACACACACATATATATAAATAGATAGATAGATAGATAGATAGAGATAAAAAAGCCATGCTGCTATATTTTATTATAAAAAACCCACACAATATACATGCAATTATACACACACGTGCACAAACACATACTTGCGTATTGATATGGAATTGTTAATTACGAGAGAAGCACATTTATAGGCATAGAGCCACCTACGCAACCAAGCAGGTGTTTGTGTGTCTATATGAATGAATATGTATGTGAATATATAATATATAAATATGTGTGTATATATATATATATATATATATATATATATAATATGCACATATAAATATAAAAGTTCTTGTATATATATATGTAAAATTATAGATTGATATATATATATATATATATATACATATGTGTAGATATATACGTAGAAAGGGAGAGAGAGAGAGAGAGAGAGAGAGAGAGAGAGAGAGAGAGAGAGGGAGAGAGAGAGAAAGAGCATTATTGAGTACACTGTTTTCTGGTTTACTCTGACGCACACACGCATAAATTAGATGACTAAAAGTTAGGAGTTGTTTTGGTTGGTGTCAGAGCGTTCATCCTTCTCGAATCTGCTTGCAAACATCATAAATAAATCAAAAATAAATAGGTTAATATTATTTATAGTAAAAAAACATAAAAAAACAAATAGTTAGCAGTTAGATATGATCCAAACACGCCAACAGTTATACACCCACTTACACATTTCTTCGTATATACATACATACACGCATAAAAATATGACCACAGAAAAAAAAATACACACCTACAAATAAATAAATATATACATAACTCTCTCCCATATATATATGTGTGTGTATATATATATACATATATATATATATATATGCCCCCATACACGCACACACACGAACAGCACACACATACATACACATATATATATGTATAGATATTTGCATGTATATATATATGTGTGTGTACATATATATATATATATATATATATATATATATATATATATATATATATATATACATATACACATATATGTATACACACATGCATATATGTACATATATATATATATATGTACATATGTGTATATATATATATATATATATCATACATGCCTTCATGTATCCGTTTGTTTTTATGCGTATGTATACGTGTGCATGTGTTTGCATGTAAATAGTGTGTGGATTTATCTGGCAGCTCACTTCGATATGTGTTAAGACGGTCGTAGTAACATTTAATATGGATCGATACAAGCAAATACTAATTGAATCCTTCGATGATTAAGCCGCCTAGAAATATGTGTCTTCCACTTAGATTACAAAGAAGCTAATTATTTCCTATTACCACTGCCATTTCATATTCTTAATCTGTTCCATAATAATCTTAATCCATCTCTGCATAACATGAGTCGATATGATTCTGATTAACACTTTTAGTTTTCTTGAGATGGAGCTGATCACGTGTTTTCTATCAAATTTACAGGCATACATGTATACACATTCTTATATGCATATAACCATGTACATGAATATACATGCAAACGTACTCACATGCCCCCGGGTGCAATGGCATCGTACTAGTTTCTGCAAAAGCAATCTATGTTATGTAAAAAAATTGTTTGTAGTTCGCTGTCAAGGTAAAAAAGAAGACTTCCAATGTGACTTAAGCTTGACGAATAGTTTGTGAATATCTGAATGAAATTTCACAGACGAACTCTTAGCGAAAGTTGCTCACACACACATACACACACATGCATTTGCATAATTATACATTTATATATATACATGCAAATATCTACGTATGTATGCGTATGTGCATCTGTGCATGTATGTACATAAATATATGTAAATGTGTGTAAATAATGAAAACGAAATCGATTTAATCCTATTGTTATTCATTAAGTATTTGTTTATACTGAAAAATATAAGCATTGACCACAAAAATATATCAGCGAACAGATTAACAAAACACCTATTAATCTGTTGAGATCTAACTTCATAAAACTCTCTCCTAAAGATTAGTATCAACGCGTTGTTCACCGACTATTTTTCTCTCTTAAAAAATTAACATCTTATTTTTTTTTATTTGATGACTATCGACTGAAGATGGGGCATATTTTCCAATGCTTTTATTAAAAATCACACTCTTATCTTTAAATAAGCGGTGTTTGTCAAAATATAAAGCGGAATTATGGCAGAAACATCTTTAATCTGATTTAGGTGACCAGGGCTGACATGGGGCAAAAAGGCGTGTATTTTGTTATGATGAAATCAATACAAAGATTACTAGAAACTCTCACGGACATAAACAACAGCAACATATATTAAACGCGAAAGAGATTTTGTTGACATTTGTGAAAATTTTACAAGCGATCAGAGGTGTAGTGCTAAAATCTAATATGAATAGTTGGAAGTGAAGTTTATGTGTATTTAAGTATACATGTAGGCGTATAAGAGGCCGTGTCTTGCGCTTGCGATATGTTTGTGTACGCCGGTGTATGCGTTTATGGGTGTATGTGTCTATATTTAATGATGGGGAGGTAAAAATACTTAATACATGTAAGTCTAATTGGCGCTTTCTATTCGAAACTACGAATAATATAGTTACATACTTACACACATACATGTGTGTATATGTGTGTGTGTGTATATATATACGCACATATATTTACAGATATATATATAAATATACACAAACGCACGCGCGCGCACACACACACACACACACACATATTTTATAATTATCAACATAATTATAATTAGGGGTCAGCTAATTGCTTCACCACATACCGAATTTAGAGATAAGAGTTAAAAATTCCTTTTCTACTACCAGAAAAAGGAATTTTTAACTCTTATTTCTAAATTCGGTATGTGGTGAAGCAATTAGCTGACACCTAATTATAATTATAGAATATGTGCATAATATTACCTATAAAGGTTATTTTAACATACCGATCTACTTGGTAAAATAAATTATTACTTGATTAATTAATTAATTTGAACCTTTTATTATTATATAAATATAAACACATGCATATACATACATGTATATATTTTTTCAATCTCGCACCTTTTATTTGAATTAGTTATTAGACTGCAGCCATGCTGGAGCACCGGCTTAAAAGATTTTGGTCGAACGAATCGACGTGAGTACTCTTTTTTTAAATGTTTTACCTAAGAGACTAATTCATATACTGTCGACATGTTTTGCCGAACCGCTAGTTACGGGGACGTAAACACAACAACACCAGTCATCAAGTGGTGATGGTGGAGAAACAAAGACACAAAGACATATGCACATAATGATATGCAAAAAAAAACAGCGGGATGAAACAACTTGCTCAAGAACTGTGTACACTGGTGTATATTTGTGATTGAATCATTGCTATATGGATGAATGCTCTTCGTACATATGCTTTCTGGAACTTATGTGTGCTTATCGTTAGCAGGGCTCTATTCAGTTTCAGAATTTCCTGAGGTTCTGAAGAGAGGTAGTAACAACCAGTGTGATGCAGTTTTGGTAATGCCACATATGTGAGTTCCCAAAGAAAGATAATTATATGGACATTTCAAGAACGTACGTCGCTCGTTGTCGTCTTTATGAGTCAAAGGATCAGAATGTGCTCACCATTACCATCAACGTGAAGGAAGGTAGAAAACAATAAGAAAGAAAAGAAATCCATAAATCTAAGGTGAGGTATTTTCTTGACTATAACTCTCATTAAATATGTATTTCACGATTTTAAGGAATCGACAAATTCAGATTTGAATCTTGAAGTTTAATCTTGACTTCTATCTCAAACCATAATGCTACTAATAAGCAAGTGTGTTAAGGGAGCCGAGTTTACAGTTGATGTATTTACTATTTATCTATCTTAATGGCAAGGCAGATTTTTTTAGCAATTAGAATGGTTGCTGCTGCATGCATAATAATTGTATTCAGAAGCAATCTCTTGTTTTCTATAGTGCAGCTGCATTTCCACTACCGAAGTGTTACTATTTGTATAAAGAATAACGTGCAGCCATCTGCTTCTGTAAAACCCGGTAAAATTTTATAACATCCAGATAACAATGCAGGCTCGATGTTCTTTAAATCGCTATTGCGGCACCACTAATATGACTCAATATTATACAATTACGAACAAGATGAAATTGCGAAAAAAGTAAATAAATACAATAAGAGATAAAACAAACAGTATTTCAGAAAGATGAACGTATTAAGTTGTGAATTTGTGTTGTAAGATTCCTTACTGTGTGTTATATTTCTGGATGGTCATTTTCTCTTGCCAAATAAACACACGCACCATATATTCGTTCTTCATTCATTTATTACTGGTCTTCTAAATAAATATTTATTACTGCCTTTTATTTTTTTACTGATGGACGTTGTCCGAAGATCTTTCGTCACACACCTCTAACCTCTTTAGTGACACTGTTCGTCCTCGTGTATTCTCTTGCTCCGCTGAGTTCATTCTGTCTTTCTATGATGTATATCCTTATCTCATTTAATCTATGAACTTGCTGTAAACAATCTAAGCTTCCCCACGCCAGAAATTCACTGAATCTATGAACGGAGAGCTTGGAAGGTTTTTTTCAACGGAATCCTTTCAACTTCATCTCTTAAGAGATCAAGCATCCTGCTCCTCTACATACCAAGAAAACGATTATGTGTTTCTTGCCCATCCCGATCCTGAAGATACGAAATGAAGTCTTGAATGTCACTAGAAAAATACAACAAATAATGTCTGTTGATTTCTGATGGCGATCTTACATATTTAAATAACATTTGCCGATACCGAGCCATAATAAAAGACACCACATTTATGCAAGTGTGAGTCTTGCTATTTCAACTTGAAATTGCTCGCTATACACTCCTCCCGCTCAGCCATATCGATTTCGACGAATTCACCTGGCTATTGGTCTTCTTGTAATATCCATTGGATGACAATCAGCAGAGTACAAAGAATACATAGGGCGTCGAGCTGGCAGAGTGGTTAGCACGCCGGGCGAAATGCTTAGCGGTATTTCGTCTACCGTTACTTTCTGAGTTCAAATGCCACCGAGGTCGACTGAGCCTTTCATCCTTTCGGGGTCGATTAAATAAGTACCATTACTGGGGTCCATGTAATCAAGTTAATCCCTTTTTTCTGTCCTTGTTAGTCCCCTCTGTGTGTAGCACCTTGTGGGCAGTAAAAAAAAAAAAGACTACGTATCTATTATGCAACATTCAAACTAAAACTGTACCCTATACACATCTCTTAAACTTTCCTCCTCAGCGGATTATTTTGGAATACCTTCCGTGTTTGCATTTTCCCTGACGATGTTCACCTCTAGATTTTCAAAACGCCAACCACAGCAAACTTACTAGTCTGCCAGACTACATTACGCACTTCTTTCACAAATAAATAATAATTGAAATAATTTCATATCAGATAGGGATGTAATATAATGATTTACTAATCTCGTAGTTAAGCGATGCTGTCTTTTATAATAATTCTTCGAGAATTTTGCTTACTCTGCCGTCAGCCATTTTCTTTTATCGGACTGTGTAGATGCCAACAGCCATAGCAATCATTAAAGCATTAATTCGGATTGCCAACTCATTAATTCAACACAGAAGATTAATATAGACAATAAAGTTGCACCCTGAAACCAGCTTTCTGAACACCATCTTGGATCACGCCCACTTGTTACTTCCCATGCTGCAACGTGATATTAATGGCTGTTGTTAATATATTATCCTATAAATATAATGTTATATAAATATATTATTGTGTAAATATATCAATGTCTGCAGGTGCTGAAATAACTCATAGAACTGACTTATTTACCTTTGCTTTCACAATTTAATCAGTTGAGAAATCCATCTTTCCAGCATTGTATAAAATGCTGTCTCGAAGGAATTATTCCATGAAATGGTGGTTCTGCAACTGTCAGAGAATGTGAATTGAGTTACGCTACGTCAAGTTGCCATCTCCAAATACGCAGTTTAAGGTTTATTGAGCGTTTGAACCGTAAAATTCTATCCAGCCAATCAATTCACAGATACTATGTCATTAAACCTCCTCTGTTAGTCCCATTTAAATTTCTTTATGAGAACAATATTTGGTTAAACATTAATTTAATGAAGTGTATATTTTATAAAACACCAGGAGGTCTTGTTCGAAAACATGTCTTAAGCGATCATAATTGTTCAAAAATTGTCAGTCTTAATTTAATTTTTGATGTGTAAATAGCTAAACCTAATTATAACTTTTAATATAATAAATCATTCAAAATTCGAGCAGGCAATATATTTCTGTTTTCGATATTGCAACGAGAAACTGCTTTGTTTATCGCCGAAATATATGAAACAACGTTAATTTGTTGTAACCTATAAAATAAAGCGATATCCACGTTTAACTATTAACTCTTTACATTGTGTGAAATTCACACACATGCAAAACTCTGCTTTTACCCTCTATTTCTCTTTTGCTTATTTTGTTATCACTTCTACTTCTTTGTTTCAATATGACTGATATCTTCAGCCGATGATGCGTTATTAAATCTACGAAATTTCAAAGGTTCAGTTATTGTTGCTAATATTATAATTAAGTTGTTCATATTTGCGCAGGACTTAGCAAAATTGAATGGAAGAGAAACTTATATTTAAAATGCTTTCAAGTTATACATTCTGTTCAAAGAAATACATACTTCACATTAATCATCGGTCTAACGAGTATATTTAATAATATCCGCATCTGATCTGCAATTAGATCAACAATTATCAACTCATTCCTATAATTTCTTTAAAAAAATACTCCATCTTTAACCTGTATCACTTAACAACAGTCTTGGGGAAAATACATCGAACATTATGATTCCGTTTATAGACTGATTTACTAATAAGACGTAAAAAATCTCAGACTGCCTCATACATCAAAAAGGAACTTAAATTCTTTCTTATTTCCTACCGAGAATACTTTTTTCTCAGCTTTAGTTAATATAATCTTTATGATTTGCAGATCAGTTCTTTCAAAGCAGACTTAGAACAGTAAACAGAGCACTAAGTGCAGACCAGGTTCCATCAATGTTATAAGCGTATCACAACCCCCAGCCTTCTCCTTTCCAGCATTCTAATCACCGTCATCAAACCTGCCAGGCATTTCTCTCGCTCGTGAACCATCATTGTGTCACCACAGAGCAATATAGAAATAGCATACGAGTACAGATCTGGTGGAAACCAAGGCGGTGCTGAGTAGTTTCTTGGTTTCTATCAGCGTCGACCAATGATCGTCAGCAGACAGAAGCGGGAGCCCGGATGAGATTGAAGCTAGCCGGAGAAAACTGATGTCTGAATGAGCGAATGAATTATGGAGTAGCACGCTAGGTGCACATAATTAAGTTTATATCCAATTAAATATTGAAATAGAATTCGAAACATGAACAGACATATCAAAAGATGAAAGCTAGTATTTATTACGTGTGTATTGATTGCACACACACACACACACACACACACACATAAACGAAACTCAATCCTATGAATTATATGCATACAAGAATACTTACGGATATTTATACATAATTATACAGCTGTGTTAGTGAGTGAGTATCTAAAAGACTTGTGAACATACACGTATACACGCTCACAAATATATATACATACATACATACATTTACAGGTAAAATAATTTATGCGCATCTCTCTCTTTATACATATATAACATACATTTATGTATCTTCATACATTATACGTACATACCTATGTATGTATATTTATTAGATATTGTATATATTTATTGTATATATTGTATGTAGCTACATATGTATTCATCTATATGTACATTATATATATATATATATATATATATATATATATATATATATATATATTTATGTATACACGTGTATGTGCGTATGTCTGTGTGTCCTTGTGCGAATGTACATATGCATTAATATGTATGTATCTATGAATGTATGTATGTATCTCATTCTCTCTCTTTCATATATATATACATATATATATATATATTATGCGTATACAGGCACCATCATTAATTCATATACCTATACACATTTATCAACAAGTTGTTATGTACTTATATACATATAATACGCACACATAATCACATAATTACGTATACACGTATATATTTCGTACGTGCATGCGTATAACTGTAAATATGTAAGTGCTGTATATTCACCTAATTGTTTTAAATACATTTAATACAACAAAAGATGTTGAATGAACAAAGGACACCGATAAATGTGGGGGCGAGCAAAATCTGTATTTAACTGATATGGATGTATGTATTTATTTATTTATGTATGCGTGTATGCATGTATGTATGCATGGACGTATGCGTATGTGTGTATGCTTGTATGCATGTATGCATACATACATGTATATATATATAAGTGCCTCAAGACTGGATTGATGCCATTCTTGTCTCCTTATATAAATCGGGGCCAAAGGATCTGTGTGGTAATTTTCGTGGGATTTCCCTTTTGTCTGTGGTTGGAAAGGTGCTCGCCCGCATTTTGTTAGAACGTTTAAATACCTTTATAGTTCCAAGTATGGTGTCTGAGTCTCAGTGTGGTTTTCGTTCCTCCAGGGGCACAGCTGATTGTATCTTTACTGTCAGACAATTACAGGAGAAGTGCATTGAACAGAATCTTGCTCTGTACCATTGCTTTGTTGATTTGAGCAAAGCATTCGATACTGTTAATCGAAGTGTTCTGTGGCTAATTCTGGGGAAAATTGGTTGCCCAGAAAAGTTTATAAACATGGTCAAGGCTTTGCATCAGGATATGAGAGCTAGGGTTAATTTTGGTGGTAGGCTTTCTGAATCTTTTGCTGTGGAAAATGGAGTAAAGCAGGGAGACCTTGATGCACCCACCCTCTTTGCAATATACTTTGCCGTTGTGGTGTCACATTCCTTTCAAAACTCTGAGGAGGGTATCTACATAAAATATCGAACAACGGGGAATGTTTTTAATTTGACCCGACTGAAGTTTAAAACGAAGGTTTTTACTTCACTTATTAGGGAACTTTTGTATGCTGACGATTGCGATCTGGTTAGTCATTCTGAATCGGGTCTGCAATCCCTTGTATCTGCATTTGATGCAGCTTGTGATGATTTTGGCCTGACCATCAATCTGAAAAAAACAGTTGTAATGTGTCAACCTGCGTATGGTGCTGTTTGTAACCTCCCTAAAATTTTTGTTAAGGGAAAGTTACTTGAGGTTGTCAATCCATTTGTCTACCTGGGAAGCTCTGTTCAAGATGATGGAAATCTTGATACGGAAATACACCTGCGAATTCAAAGGGCAGGAAAAGCATTTGGTGGCTTGGAGTCACGCGTCTGGCGCCAGCGACATATAAATAACAATACAAAGCTGGCTCTTTACAAATCATTTGTCTTAACATCCCTATTGTATTCCTGTGAAACTTGGACCTGTTATGAAAGGCATTTTAAAATGTTAGAAAAATTCCACCAAAAATGCCTTCGTCATATTTTAAGAATTAAATGGAATTCTTTTACTCCAAACACAGATATCTTTGCATCTGCAGGCATCCCCTCAATTAAAGCCATGATTTTGAGGAACCAATTGAGATGGTGTGGCCATATTGTTCGAATGGCAGATGAACGCATGCCGAAACAGCTGTTTTATGGTGAGCTTGCAGAGGGGAAACGTTATCGGCATAAACCTAAAAAACGGTTTAAGGATGGCATAAGGACTGCTATGAAGTCAATTGGAATGGCTCCAAAAGATATAGAAGTCCTCGCTTCAGATCGAGTTGGATGGCGAACAAGGGTGTGGAGTGGAGTGAAAGCATTTGAAGAGGCCAGGATGATGCAAGCAGGGCTCAAGAGATATTTAAGGAAAAATGTAAAGACTGAGAAGGTGAATGACAAGGACCTTTTTGTGTGCACAGTCTGTGACAGACCATGTCTGTCCTTGGCTGGCCTCAAATCTCACCTGCGAACCCATGGAAAACAAACCTCATCCAGCTATTCTGATTATATGTCTGTGCACACGTTTGAATGTGGTGTGTGCCAGAGGGTTTGCAAATCCAATGGGGGTCTTAAAAGACATGTTAGGATCCACAATGAGCAGAACGTACCTGCAGGTATTGGTAGCGCAAATCAGAGGTGCAATCTGTGTGGGTGTTTTTTCAAAACACTGTCTAGTTTAAAAAGCCACATCAGACGCCATGAAAGGGCTAAGGTGTAGGTGCAGGAGGTGGTCAAACTCTGTTTAAGGAGAAGACAACCACCATATATATATATATATATATATATATATACACACATTCATACATGCATATATGTACGTATGTATATATATTTATATTTGTATTTATTTATTTATTTATTTATTTATGTGTTTCAGCCAAGTGGCTGCGATCATGCTGGTGCACCACCGTGATTTTCACGTTCCTTGCATGGCTCTTCTCCCCCACCTGACATGGTCCAATCAAGAGTTTTGATGGCACATCTGGTGTATAAGAGAATTTGACACAGCTGCCCTAAACTGCGTCTCATTACGAGCCATTGGTTCGTCTGGTATCGTGGCGAGGAAAGCGTCAAGTTTTGTCTTGAAGACCTCCGCATCCATGTCTTGCATGTCTCTCAAATGTTTTGGCAGGGCATTGAAGAGCTGAGGTCCTCTGAAACCGAGGCTGCTGCAGTATCTCGTTCTTATGTGAGATGCAGTGGACGGTACCTTTGGCACCATACAGTGGCGACCCGGCGGGCATTCCTCTAGTACTTGATACCAAAGTTTGGCACCAGTCCTTCCAGTATTTTCCATATGTATATTATTACATACCTCTCCCGCCTGCGCTCCAGGGAGTAGAGACCTAGTGCCTTCAGTCGCTCCCTGTAGTTCATCTGTTGGACTGTGGCGATCTTTTTTGTATAGTGCCGCTGAATTGCCTCGAGTTCTGCTGTCCGCTTAACACTGTGTGGTGACCACAACTGAGAGCAATAGTCTAGGCGGCTCAGAACAAATGTCTTCCATAGAATCAACATGACTTTTTGATCCCTTGTACGGAAAGTCCTCAGTATCCACCCCGCCAGTTGTCTGCACCTTGCTGTCAACTTGACAATGTGCATGTGAAATGATGCATCACTACACATGTTGATGCCCAGATCTCTCACTGTTTGTGGTTCTGGGATTGCAGTACCTCCAGGCCCTGTGTATGCCAGTTGGGAGGTACTTGTGGTCTTGTAGCGCAGTACTTGAAATTTGTTTGCATTGAACTGCATATTATTTTGCTCTGCCCACTCATATATTGCATTTAGGTCATTCTGCAGGCTTACAATATCATCAGGATTCTTTATTGCCTGAGATATCTATGTATATATATATATATATGTGTGTATATATATATATATATATATATATATATATATATATATATATATATATATATATATATAAGTATATATATATGGAAACATATATATATGTGTACATATACAATACACTTTTATATATATTTGTATATATACACGCTCATACACTTGTCTGTACATACACACACACACACTCACACACACATATACACACACATATATGTGGATATGATATATATTTTTATAATTATATTCACACATCCCTACATAATTATGTAGGTATGTAGTTATATGTATATACATAAAGTATAGCTTCAAACATATACGCTTATTTTCGCAAGACCGCAGCCATCTTGAGATAGATGTAGTTTCCAAAGCTGTACTTGAGCTTCTGACGAAGTGGTGCGATTTTGTAAATAGAATTACTTGCCAATAATGTTTGTATCCAAGGTTGACATTTCTCACAATCCAATGATTCGGCAAATATCTAAAGACCCAGTAACTGTCAGTGATTAGTAGCGATGTCTTTCGAATAACCAAACGGGAAATATTAATTTCTTTAGCTACGACTAAGGCTTGTAATCAATTACGTTAATTATTATTATGTAACTGTTATATATTTCATTGAAGAGAAAACAAAGAGTAATTGGCATGGAATTGTATGGGAAACTTAAAGGGACATAAAAGCAAAGACTACAAAAGATTTATTGTGGCGCACATTAGAGTCTTCCTCTTTATCTCTTTCAACGTGTATATGATGCTGGGTTGTTGGTGGGCAGCGGCAGCAAGTCTAAAGAAACATGTCAGTTCGAAATCTAGAGAAACGGCGAAGCGCTTTCGTTTCGCATTCTTAGAAATTAAACAAAGAGACCTATTCTTTTGCTTGTTTCAGTTATTTGACTGCGGCCATGCTGGAACACCGCCTTTAGTCGAGCAAATCGACCCCAGGACTTATTCTTTGTAAGCCTAGTATATATTCTATCGGTCTCTTTTGCCGAACCGGTAAGTTACGGGGACGTAAACACACCAGCATCGGTTGTCAAGCGATGTTGGTGGGGGGGGGGGGGGGACAAACGCACACACACACACACACACACACACACACATGTACAAATACATATATACGACGGGCTTCTTTCAGTTTCAGTCTACCAAATCCACTCACAAGATTTTGGTCGGCCCGTGGTTATAGTAGAAGACACTTGCCCAAGTTGCAAGTGCAGCGGGACTGAACCCGGAGCTATATGGTTGGTAAGCAGCTGCTTACCACACGACCACTCCCGCGCCTGAAATTGTAACTGTGGATGTGGATACTGATAGGATTGAGTCATATTATTGATTCATACATCAGTGAGCTGAATGAATCGTAAGCTCACCAGATAAAATGCTTAGCGGCATTTCTTCCGATTTCACGTTCTGATTTCAAATACCACCGATTATCGACTTATGCCTTTCATCTTTCGGGTTTCGATAAAATAAGTGCTAACCGAGCACTGGGGTCTATGCAATCGATTTACACACTCTCCTGAAATTGCCGGCCTTGTGCTAAAATTTAAAATCATTATTTCCGATTGATAAGGCGGCGAGGGAGCAGAATGTAAGACACACAAGACAAAATGCTTAGATGATAAAAAATGTTTCATTTGATTACTGGAGTGGATATAATCGATCTACCCTCATCCGCAAAACTGCTGTCTTTGTGTCAAAATTAGAAACCAATATTTTCGATTCGGGATCACAACGCCAAAGGGACTTTCTCATTGAGTCGTCGCATTATGGTAAACTTTTATGAACATAGTTTCGAGTTGTCAGTGGAGTTGTAAGTGAAAATGGGGAGCGAAACGGCGCTGTGTAGGAGGCACCTACATATATTGTAGTCATAATTTAACAGTTTAACTTTGTTATGTTGTCTTCCAAATTTGGCTTGGAATTTATTTGAAGAAAACCTGTCAGAAGTAATTATATGTAAATTTTAGTTAGCAGGGATGAGAATTGATCGATAAATTAAATCCGAAACATCGAAACAAAAGGACGATGGAACAACATTTGACAAATATACCAAATTCTCTTCAGTTAAAATGCATGCAGTTGGACTTTTGAACCCGTGGTTCACGTGTCTCAGTCTTTTATTCACATAAACAAGCTTTCAGTCTACAAACACAATGACATCGAAAATTTACTTTGATGTCATAGGGCGGACGGTAAGGTTATGATATTTTTACAGATGAACTGAATATGACCGTGTAGCGGTATTAGCTTTATACCTTGCAATAAGTGAGAGAAAATTGTCTCGATTGGAAATATAAATTGATTGCTGATTAGACTGGACATGAGTTTCTGTTCACCTCTAAGTAATTTGCCAACGTTATTAAAGTGTTTTTGACAAGACTGTGAAATATGAAGTATATGAAGACATGGAAATTAGAGAAAGATTAAACAGAAGATATTAAAACGGTAAGTGGAGCAGAAAGATTTCCCCTATAAATTAAGATCATATTGACTCTCATTTTCCCTGATCTATGATCGTTAATGAAGTAATCATTCTCTTTAAGATCGTGATCGTAATGAGTCAGTGATTTTAAATTGGTAACAGGGTCATCAAGAAAATTTCATATTCATCCAGTGTGAATGTGGTTCAGTCGGTCTTACGTGGATTTTTCTCTTAATTTCATGTTATTGAGAAAATGTGGGAAATCTTATGCATGGGTAGAAAAACACTGAAAGATGATTTTATGACTCTGTAAGATCGACGCTGAACGTTTAATTGAGACATTCCTGACATTAAGATTCTCCCCTTGGATACAGGGATAATTTACATTAGCTTATTTCTCTCTTCGTAAAACAGAAGAAAGAAGCATTTCCTTCTCTTACACTGGAGCAGCTCAATTAAATTAACTGCAATAGCATCATAATTGTGAATTACAAATATTTTGTTTGGATACTATATTGTACTACAAAACGAACAATACTCTTTCAAAAATATGCTGTAAGGCGGCGTGCTGGCAGAAACGCTAGCACGCCGGGCGAAATGCTTAGCGGTATTTTGTCTGCCGTTACGTTCTGAGTTCAAATTTCGCCGAGGGCAACTTTGCCTTTCATCCTTTCGTGGTCGATTAAATACGTACCAGTTATGCACTGGAGTCGATGTAATCGACTTAATTCCTTTGTCTGTCCTTGTTTGTTCCCTCTATGTTTAGCCCCCTGTGGGCAATAAAGAGGGAAATAATATATTGTATGTCTTAGTATAACTGTACGTTGTAACAAACAATATATTATCAGACAGACCAAATGCGATGTGTGTGTGCGTGTGTGTGTGTGTGTGTGTGTGTGTGTGTGTGTGTGTGTGTGTGTGTGTATTAATAGAGGTCACAAAAGTGATGGAGGGTGCTGACTAGCACTGTTTATGCTAAAATAAGAGTTAAATTAACTCTAAATCCACAAAAGTATTATACTTAATGAGTGACAAAGGGAAGTATGTCCCTAGCATACATGCCGTAACGCGATTTCGAATTTTGGTGCAGACTACCTTAATTCTTATCAGTGGCTCTTAACGCCTAGGGTTAAACTCTATTTCCGTTGAAATCATTTGCTGATTTTCAAAACTGTGGGAGTGTAAACAACAAATTAAAAAGGGTGGCTTATTAGCAATTAGAACCTAAAGGCATAATTAATAGAGGTCACAAAAGCTAGTCAGCACCCTCTGTCACAAGGTGACAGATGAGTCTCAATGAACTGGAGGCGAAAGTTATAGCAACAACAAACCATTTCACGTATGTGATGTTATCAAAGGAGAAGAGAAGTGGAAGTCTACGTTGCGTTTCTGAAGAGAAAATGTAAGACACCATGGAATAGTAAGAACCAAGGAATGAAAGTTTTAATCCTTTAACAATTTCGGTTTTTTTCCACTGGTCACTTGTTTTCTTCGGTGTTTGATGTAGTTTCTGACGGTATTGTATTCGTTTATTTATTTAACGAACTATATAACCTGACTGCCATCATGGCGAGAGTGTGCAGTCGTAGATTTAACTAACCGTATCACCAGCAGAACTTAGTTTAGTAAACCTGATTTCTTAAGACTCTAAATGACGGTACATAAAATAGACAGCATAAAACAACATCGCTTTATGCAATTGCAAATGTAGCCACTAGGATTGGTACATCTCCATATATCTCTTTCCTTGCTTCCCAATCATATGGTTCCGCGTTCAGTCCCAGTGCGTGGAACCGTGGGCAAATGTCTTCCGCTATAGCCTCGCGCAGACCAAGGCCTTGCGAGTGGCTTTAGTAGACGGCTCGGAATTTTGAGGGAAGGGACCAGTTGATTATATATCGACCTCAGTACGCAACAGGTACTTAATTTATCGACCCCGAAAGGATGAAAGGCAAAGTCGATCTCGGCGGAATTTGAACTCAGAATGTAACGACAAACGAAATACCCCTAAACATTTCACCCAGCATGCTAGCGTTTCTGCCAGCTCGCCGCCTTCATATACCTATTATATTGTCTTCGAGAAACTGTCAGCTTCGATGGGAAGGCGTTTAGTTGCGAGGCAGAAATCAGATTTGAAACTGATTAACTAAACATCTGTTGAGATATTTCCAAAAGCCGCCATTTTCATCTTTTCTATTTATTTCTTGTCCAACTTTTGAACTTAGAAACTAATAATGTACCGAGGCTAATGCGTTGCAGAGAAACAGTACAGTCGATTGAAGCGACATCTATATAACTCTGGCAGTGCTTTATCAATTACGAAGGGATGAAAAGGCAAAAATCTTAAGAAGAATTTTAGAAAACGAAATATAGAGAAAACACAGTGATATATGTTGTCATTGAGCAAGTTCTGACATCATCTAATAACATTCATTCAATCGTGGAGCGTGGCAAGCTAATTTCTTAGATTACTGGTTAAAGCGGCAATTCCTATTAGCTGTTCAGTGTTAGTCAGTTCATTGTTAAACGCACTTAATTATTTATGAATTCCCCCAGCCGCAATTAGAAGCAGAAACCTAGAACAGGAACTTTCCTGTAATACTAACCTGCAACTCTTCCCTAGGCCAAAGGGATGGAAAAGAAATATCGTCAAAATTCTTTGACGGCTGCTTAACACTCTCTGCTATTTCCTATACATTGAAAGATTAAGACCGCAGTCACATATTATCGGGTTACTTCGTGTTAGCTGTCAATTATTTTGCTTACACGCGCGCGCACAACACACGCTTATATATATATATATATATATATATATATATATATATATATAAAGTTGGCTTTTATGTTCAGCTATAATGAGATATATATATATATATATATATATATATTTATATATTAATTCTTTTACTTGTTTCAGTCATTTCACTGCGGCCATGCTCGAGCACCACCTTTTATCGAACTAATCGATCCCAGATCGTATTCTTCGTAAGCCTAGTACTTATTTTTATCGGCCTCCTTTTGCCGTACCGCCAAGTTACGGGGACGTAAACACACCAGCTTTGTTTGTCAAGTGATAGTGCGGTGGGGACAAACACAGACCCACAAACATAAACACACAGAAGCACACATGTACATACATATGTTTATATATATATATATATATATATATATATATATATATATATATATTCGACGGGCTTCTACGAAATCCACTCACAAGGCTTTGGGAGGCTCGAGGGTATAGTAGATCCAGTAAGCTACTTACCACACAGCCACTCACATGAAAGTTTGCCTTTATCATTTGAAATATTGGCACGAGGCCAGCAATTTCAGGGAAGGGATTAAGTGGATTGCGCCGAAACCAGCCTTCAGCTGGTACTTATTTTATCGACCTCAAAAGGATGAAGAGCAATGTAGACCAGGGCGGAATTTGAACCCAGAACTTAATGACAGATGAAATGCCGCTAAGCATTTTCTACGGAATGCTAACGACTCTGCCACCACGCCACATTAAATGTCCAGTTATAAGAAAAACATTTTTTAATTAGTCTAATAGGTTACTTGATAGATTTTGTAGAGTACAAATATATTATTCTTATATACGAATCTTCTTGACAGTAACTTCGAAGCTATCATTTGATGATTGCTTAGCTGGCCAAGTATATATGTGCGCGCGCGCGTGCGTGCGTGCGTGTGCATACGTCTGTGCAGGTGTATGCTTATGTTGTAGAGGCATAACAGTGTTTGTCGTGTGTGTACGTGTGTATGGTGGTAGGGTTAGATCAAGGTACGTGATGAAGTGAGACTATAAGAAACTGAGGAATATAGACAGAAAAATAATTCTAGCTCTCGACGGAGACGAAGCTTGGGGAGACATCTGTGCAAGTACAGACAGAACACAGTCAGATGCAATAGCAAATGACTGGTCGCGAGACAGCGGAAAGAACCCGGATGTTATTGTCGAATCTGATATCCCAGTGTTATTTGTGAAACCGATAAACCCCATCGAAGCCAGCCAGTTTGGCTAATGTACAAGGAATGACACAGAGAGCAGAGAATTCTGTATATTACATTGCTGGAAGTAGAGGTGAATTAATCTGGGCGGTGATGGGTGCCGGTGAGGTTAATAATGTTGAGGAGGTAGGTGAAGGTGTAGTAACATGGGTGACAGCAAGAGATTGAGCCAGGTTGGGCGCGAGCAGAGAAGGAGCCACGGACTAGAAGTTCACAAAGGCTATGGGTGCATTTGAAGAAGGAGAAATATGGATTGAGGAAGACATGGGAGGTGAGAGCGGAGAATGGTGCATTGTATAGAGAAAGAATTACCCTAGCAACGTATGCTGTGTGCATGACTGATGTTAGTTTAGAAAATTATTGCACCCATATCTGTATTATTACATTTGGTTGATGTCTCATACATGTATATATATACTGAAACATGTACAGACACAGACGCATACACACGAATATGCACGCATATATGTACTCGAAATATTTATCCTGCATATATATACACACACACACACACACACACACACACACACACACACACACATATTTTTCACATATGTATATGTATATGTGCCTGTATGACTTTGTGTGAATGTGCATGTTTGTATTTGCTGTGTTTCTGAGCGTTTTAGTTATTATGTATTTGTGGGTCAACGAAGGATATAGCAATTTAATTGAATACTAATGAGGCTAGAGCTGCTTCTTTTCTTTTGACCGTTCCAATAGAATTCAATAAACTTATGGCAAACTTGTTTACCTGCTTGTTAATAATAAAAACCGTTCGTTCGGGCATTTCTCTTAAAGCAGTATCGTCTCTTTTTATTATTGTCACGCGCAGCTTTCCAACACTAATAGCTTGTCTTGTGTAGACGATATTCAAACAACTCTGCTTCTCCTCTCTTTGCACGTTTAGACACCAAATAGAAAAAAAAAACGTAAAGGTTTTAAAGCCATCGCTTTCATACAGTTTCCGAAATGATGAGAATTTTGTTTTTCTAATAGCTTATATTTATTTTGTGGATAAAACTAACGCCTTCAGTGCTTTTTCTTCTACTTTAACTATCACCAATAACACTACCATTCCAATCACAACCGGTAAACATTTGAAACTCCCAGACGTATCATCAAACATTTTGTATTGAATATTTGTGGCGATAGGTAATATAGTTATATCGGCGGTAGTTTTTGATAGTAAAATATATATTTACTGCAACATAGGGAGACGAACTGAATTAAACGAGATAAATTTCAGCATGAAGAAGAGAGAACACTAAACAGTGAAAGAAACCGAGAAGTTTAAAGAGAAAACAAATTAAGTCATCTACATTAAGAAGAATAATTGTAATGTTGAGAATAATTATGTCCACTGAGAATAAAGTTAATTTCAAACTCTATTCTTTCATGATTTAATCGACATAAGGCAACTTTGCTTATATTGCAGGTGTCACAACAGATGCAGTGATGTTCTGTATAGAATGGATGAAAAATCTATAACAAGACCAATTGATTAGGATATTTAGGGACAATTTCTTTGAACATTTCAGTTAATAGAGAATGCTACCATTACAAATGCACACACACGTACACATACTCACACGGACATTCACACACACACATATATATACTTATGCATACGCAAGTTCGTACACACATTTATACATATACCCATGAATATATAAATTCGTACATGCACGGTAATTTACCACGAAGACTATGTGTACGAATTAATATTGGTGTAAATGGGAAGTTTAATCTGAATACAGAATACAGAGGTTTCGAAGAAACAGTCCGACGTTTACCTTTTTCTCTTTGATTTTTGAAGACATCTTCACATTAGCTGCGCTGCTAAGTTGTATGATGGCGCATAAATTTTTGTCTGACACTTGTATGACTGCATGTGTGCATGTAGCTATGAATATTCGCTTCTGTTTTCAATTACTTGTATTTTTCGTCTGAGGAAAAAATTGGTTTTTAACAATATATACAAAACCAATTCTTGGGAAATTAGATTTTAAAAAAAAGCATAAATAACAAAAGCAAATCCTTATTTTGAATTTCATAAAAGTCTTCCATATTTTTACTCTTCCGCTTACAGATGGTATTTGCAACGTGCGAATTAGCAGGTTGATTAATTTTCCTGAAAACCCTAGCTTATCCAAATTGTCATATATATATATATATATATATATATATATATATATATATAAGAATAGAACGGAATAGGTACAGCAAGAGCACACAGGAAGATGGAAAGTGTTGCTGAAGCGGTTCCAGATGTGTGACGAAAGGTTTCCGGGCAATGGACACCAGTTAGAATAAGGACAGTAATAAACGAGTGAAAAAGGAATATATCGTGCGTGTGTATATTTGGTCTTCATCCTTTCTTATAGGTTGGGAATCTTCTAAAATGCAACATTCGGCACGATTACTGCAGTTAGCAAAGTCTGTGTTAAGCAACCATTCAATAGATGGGTTGACTATGTCCATAAATTTCTTTTGTCTTCTGTTCTATGAAGGCGGCCTTAGTATTTCCTTCTTCATTGTCCAGGTTTTGGTTCCATCCAGAGAAATTCCCTCTCTCCCTAGATCTGTCTCACTCTCTCCATTTCTCTCCTTCTCTGTCTCTGTCTGCACACATGCACACGTGTGCGCTTAAATGTCAAGGCCATAAC
>NC_142939.1:1965446-2000446 GCF_046866305.1 Octopus bimaculoides | reverse complement strand
TTGTAAGTTGCGAGTGTTCATATACGAATACGATTATATAAACAATGCAATCGAAGATTTACAAGCCAATATTGTGTCTTACTTTTTATGTTAGCCGTGCGATATTCCCATTTTTTACCTATACTATATTGTGGTAGTATATTACGGATGGAAAAAGAAATACCTGGCCTGCAATTAGTATGCACGTACCAGTTGCCAGCAATGTGCTTAATATATAAATTGGTCTATCGAATAGTGTTAGACTGCTAAACTTACTGGGTATTGAAGCAATGCATTTGTGTGTAGTTTTTGAGTTGGATGTAGTGCTGAAGAAAGAGCAATAACTCTTGAAATATACATATACATCAATTAAATATTTTTTTCTATTTTCCATCACACTGTTTACCTAGACATATTTGTATACAGAATGTCGGGAATTGCAATCTTGGCTCTGAATTCTATAGAAAATCTACAGAGATAAACTTAAAAATGAAAACATCGCACTGGTAACACAGCTTGTAAGCGATAAGTATGCTATGGTTGCAAAACTATATTCTGTTTCCTTACAGGTAATATATATATATATATATATATATATATATATATATATATATATACATATAAATACATACATACGAATATATACACACACACACACATTTATATAATCCTCGAAATACGAGACTAGAAAATACAGCCAACAACTGATGAAAGGTCGTTCTTTATGTTGTTTGTCTTGTTTTCCATTTTTGTCTTTCGTTGTTCGAAAGAATAGTTTATGGTCCATGTACTCGTGCTCTGTACTTTTGCTGTGCATGTTTCGTGACGTCCTGTGCCCGCATATGCATATGCATATACATATATATATATATATATATATATATATATATATATATATATTACAATGGTAGTAATTGTATAGGGGCATGCGCTGTAACAGTGCGTCCAACCATTTGTTGGTGATTCTCTATTAACCCTGGCGGATGACGCCTCTGCACCAGTCAGGTGACAACCCTCCAACCACAGAGTCTATTTGGGCAGTCGTTGCTAGCGAAGGTTTAACACGGTCAGAATACAAATCCTATCTCCTCCGTTCTCAGTCACCTTTTACGACACACAGAGGAACGGTTGGGTACTTTTTATTGATATGCTGGTCTCAAGACATCACTAGAGCAACGTGAAATGAAATATTTTGCTGAAGAACACAACACGCCGCCCGGTTCGGGAATCGAAACCACGATCTGATTACCGTTAGTGTAACACCCTAACCACTAGGCTACGTGCCTCCACATTTTACAACGGGATGAAATATAATAAACCGTTATTTCATATTGTTAAATGAATTTGAAATATATTGAACATAATTCTCTTATACTATTCTAAAACCACAAGGCTTATAGAAATATGGGCTCCGTTGTGCAAAAGCCACATTCCGGATTCCATTTCCACGAGCCAATTCCGTATGGTGCTGCCTGATGCCAAATATCATCAAATCACTGAGAGCTCCAATAACTAGGTTTCTGAAACAGAGAATATCATTATACGACGTATTGCAGCTGTTTTTGGCAAGTTCCTAAGTGCGGAATTGAAATGATATTTATATAAAAGTTAATATACGACAGCTGTTAATGGACAAAGCAAAATAATTACTCTAGTTTCTGGATATCAAGTATGAGGATTTGCGAAACTAGTCTTATACAAACATCCCAAACCACAAGAACAAACACATTACGCGTAAAGACAGACACACTCTCACGCACAAACTCATTTTCTTCTTTTTCTCTTTAGTTGTATGTATGTATCCGGTTGTCACTCTGTCTGTCTATCTATCTACCTCCGTATCTATCTATCTGTCTATCTACGTATCTATCTATCTACGTATCTATCTACCTCCGTATCTATCTATCTGTCTATCTACGTTTCTATCTATCTATCTAATTTTTCACTTTCTTTTATGTATTTATACATATATAATGCATAAATATATAACATACACACACACATATATACGTACACACATACACACACACACACATATATATATGTACACACACACACACACCGTAAATATATATAAGTGAAATGTGGTTTTCCTTTTCCTAACATTGTAGAGTGGTTCACTTGCGGGATCCACTATTCCAAATTACTATTTTAGCAGTTTCAGTGATTGCTTGGTGGGACTTATTTCTATTTCGTTGTTCGCAGAGAATGGCTTGTTGTTATTCCAACCCAAAATAGCTTCGATTAAGTAAATCTATGATAAAAACATACCAGATATGGCCTGCCTGTCTTTTATGCCGTGAGGAATATAATTTAGTGTTCCTCCTTGCCTAACGCTGTTGATTACGTGGATTAAGGCAAAAATGATATCTACTTGAAGCTATTTGAGTGAACTCCTTCAAGCTGTAATATATGCCTAGCATTATATATGAGGGCACACTGATCTGTATGAGTGTGTGTGTGTGTGTGTGTGTGTGTGTGTGTGCGCGCCTATGTGTCTGTCTGTGTGTCTGTTTATGTGTGCGTGTCTGAGTATTGTCTTACTGTGTGTATATGTTCACGTATTATTTCTGAGAGAACCGGCCGTTCGATTTGTCATGTCTATGTGTGTACATATGTATAATGCTCGAGTGTATATGTATAATATATATATATATATATATATATATACTAGCAGCTAAGCCCGGTTTCACCCGGTCAGAGAACGACGCGAAGAGAGAAACGAAGAAATAAAAAAGAGGAAGAAGTGGATACGAAGTGGAGTTTGGGCGACGGATCATGGTAGAAAAAAAAAGAATGCCATGGTGAGTTAGTAAGGAGAGCAAAGCAAGACTGGACTTACGTGGGCTGGCAGGACGATGAAAAAATTGTGTACAAATAGAAAGACCATGGGGACAGCCAACGTACAGTTGTGCGTGTGAGAATACTTGCTCTGTCAGATTCAAATCAACCGCTTGCACTGATTGTCCCTGCGCCTTGTTGATTGTCATGGGAAAAGAGAGTTTGATGGGAATTGCATCTGTTTAAACTTGTAGGTCGTATCGGAGTGGGTAAGGGACATGGGAGTTATAAGTATGTCTTAACACGCGGCCGGTTCATTCAAAATTGTTACCTACAGAACTCGGGAGCACAATTTTTTGATAATCATCCGCGTACCATTGCGCATTATTGGAGCATCTAAATTCCTTAGCAGCATGATTGGTGCGCCAACTTTCAGATGCAGTTCATGAGCTGGAAGTTCTGCGGGTCCCCCATTTGTCAGATTTGTCATGGGCCGGCCGGTCTATCTCAGATACATGGGAAGCTAATGTACAAGGGAAGCCAAATCGCGAAAAAGGTTGAGAAATGTTGATCTATAACGATGGTTTTTGTTTAGGTACATCGTAAAAGTAATTATGATGAATTGCTTAATATAAAGAAAAGTATGTTTTTTCAAGCAGATACAGTTAGAGAAAATATTTACCACAAGGAGAAAGAGACAAAAATAAATTAGCACGTGTGAATTTTTTTTTTTCTGAAACGTTCAATGTTTTCTGTAATCGTCCTCGCTTTATACATGTTTCTGGAGGGATTACATCTTTTATTTGGTGCCATATTTTTTCAATATTGTAAACAAAAAATTATGAACATAAAAAAATATACATTAACCTTTTATTTTGTAAGCAATTGTAAATATATATTATGTCCGTATTCTTGTATGCTGTGTAAATTTATTGAAATATAAGCAAATGAACGAAATAGCACATGTATGGAACTGCTAATTTAACGGTAAATACCACAATAATTATTACAGAGAGACAAAGAATTTTATGTCTTACCTTGCAACTTCTGCGATAATTATCATCCGGTGGTAATTAATCCGTAAATATGAATTGTTTTAAAGGAAATGAATATAAAATTTTGTATTGACATTGGCCAACTCACACTTCACTCATGTCAGTCGTCCACAAAGTATATAAAACAAGCAACACACAACAAGGAGAAAGAGACAAAAATAAAATAGCACGTGTCAAATGTTTTTTTCTAAAAACGTTGAATGACGTTAACTGGAGTGTGGGGTTCGAGTAGACGTAATTCCACCTTTTGATTTATCATTACCATTCTTTTCGTTCGATTTTATTTTTCCTCCACTTTTGTGTTTTTTTCTGTCCATGTGTTGTTCCCTCTGTGTTTCGACCCTGTGTGGTTAATAAAAAAATTAAGTCGTCAGGTATGTATATGTATGTGTAGATGTGTATGCGTTTGTATGTGTGTGTGTGTGTGTATGTGTGTGTTTAATAACGTACCGTATATAGTATGTCTGTACTTTTGTATAAAGTATAATTTAAGGAAATAGAAGCACTTATACAGAGAGAGACAAAGAATTTTATATTTTACCTGCCAACCTTGCAACTGCTGCGATAATTATTAACTCGTAACAGAACAGTAAATGCGTATTGTTTTAAAGGAAATGAAAATAAAATTTCGTATTGACACTTCACGCATGTCAGTCGTCAGGTATGTATGCGTAGATCTGTGAGTGTTTAATAACGTACCGTGATAATATGTCTGTATTTTCGTATGCAGTGTAAATTAATCCCCCAAAAATTACAGTATCGAAATGTGATTGTTTTAGTTTTGATACTGAAATAGTGGAAAAGTTTCATTTTTAAAGTGAAAGTATTTGACATGAGTGTCTTTGCTTCACTTTTGACACGTAATACTTAAATAGTGGAGGAGATATGATATTGCTGTGGGCTCGAACTCTGCAAGAAGTTAAAACTTGTTTTGCCTAAAACACAACCGGCACCCTAAGTAAGGCATCTGTAAAATTTGAATGAAATTGGTTGTGTAGTTCTGGAGTTTTAGGGATTCACACAGACACACACACACAGACATATATTCTCATTTTTATATATATATATATATATATATATATATATATATATATATATATATATATATATATATATATATATATATATATATATATATATATATATATATATATATATATATATATATATATATATATATATATATATATATATATATATATATATATATATATATATATATATATATATATGGTAACTTTGAATACTAACTTTGCATATTAACGTACTAATTGTGTGTGTTTCTAAGGCTGCGATTTGGCAGCAACGTTAGCACGCCGGGCGAATTGTTTAGCTGTAATTCGTCTGTCTGCATGTTCTGGGTTCAAATTACGCCGAGGTCGACTGTGCCATTCATCCTTTCGGGATCGATAAATTAAGTATCAGTTGCGTACTGAGGTCGATCGAATCGACTTATATTTGTTCAAACTTTTCCAGCCGGACAGAATCAGATGCTTTTCCTTTCAGACATCAAAGATGTAAGACTACATTGTACACTGTGCCGTCTTCAATGTTAGACGACAACAGATATAATAGTGATACTTGGCGATTATTTCTAGCAAGTTACTGACAGCTTAAAAGTTACAACATTAATTTTAGCTCAGTCTTAAATTTATTGCTAGTTCGACTATTTATTTCTGACACTCGTTAATCTACACACAGAATATGAAATTCACCACATGGCTGTATTCTGACCATTGATAAGAATGTATTGTATACGAATTTAGGTCATCATTCGTAATGCAAATTTTTTAAAATAAAATTTATAATTTTGAAGTCATAGTTGAAGTCTGTTTAAGCAGTTAACTTATGAAACGTTGCTGTATAACATTCTCTTTATATTTTAGTTACAGTCTAAGATCTAGAATAGCGATGAGCGGTATCTACCCTTCGGTTCCTTTACTTGCTAAGTTGCAGATGAGTGATGAATGATCTGTTTGTGAATTGAAGTTCTGTTGTTTGTAAGTCAGAGATGAACTGATAGTGGAATGAAACTTTTTTGCTTTTGGTTTTTCGTAAGTTTTAGATAAGCAAGAAATGGTATATAGATTAAGTTACTGTATTTTCTGGATGACTCATGTGTTGAGCTGCAATTACACAAAGAGAATTCATGGAGGGCACAAACAAACGTAGCTAGAATAAAATGCACGGTTCAAATTCTCTCTCTCTCTCTCTCATTCTTTCTCTCAAATTATATTGATTTCTCAGATACAGCGCGAAGTCAACTCAGTTATGATGGGAATGCTAAAACGTACCCTGTGAGAAAGAAGAAAATAAAATGTTGTTGGTCATAAAGGTTAATCATTATACAAGGATGGATTGTCTTTAATGTTTCGCCGTAAGAAGGAACTAATCGAAGAGGCATACGATGCAAGGGATTCTATCAATAAACCATTTATTTTTCTCCATGAATGGTGTGTAATAGACGAAATCTGTAATTTGGCCCCCATTTCTATCAGAACGAGTAAATGTGAAGAGTCCCCAGTTTTCTTCCTTATTCAGTAATCGGTTCTACCCTAGACAGAAGGCTTGAAATGAATGTGGGGCTAATTGTTTATAGGGATCACCAAATGTCTTTAATCGACCTCAAAAAGTAATGGTAAAGTTGATACGAATGGTATTCTAACCCAGAACAAATAACGTAAGTTTTCTCCACCACCTATTTTTGCTTCACATTATATAACGATCTTTGTTTTTTGTGTTTTTTTTTTGCATTGGCTCAGTATCACAGATGTAATGGTGATTTTGTTTGAATGTATGCCGCAGCGTATGATCGGTACAGATTTTATAGTCACACCAGAAATGAAGGGTAAATTTATTTTTTCCCACGTCCTAATTATTCTGCCATTTATCATAGAATGAAATAATATCAAGCTATTACTTCCTAAGATAAAAGCTCCAAGTTTATAAGAATTTTATGTTGTGATTTTATGTTCTTTCTGAAATCAATATTTATCAACTGCCTGGCAAGAACTTGAGAATAAAACTCAGCCGATTTCCTTCAAATTACACCTTGCTGTCTTTAGAAATGGAAATACGTTGGATGATGTAGTCGCAGACGTCTTTAAAAATAACGACGAGATCGGTACGGCTGGATTGGCTTTGAACATAGGTTTGGGCAATCAGAGATGGTCTAAACAACAATAACAACACTATATCGACTACGTCTACAACAACAACAATAGTATCAACTTGCAAATATTTAACGTTTTATACTCGGGAGTATAACAATACCAATAACGAACGAATGATTGGGCCTTATATAATAACAGGCAAATCTTTTCCCCAAAGTAACCATCTGCGTTTCAAAGAGGTTCTCTTGATAATTCTATCGGGGGTCATAATATTTTGAGGCATAGAACAGGAGAATCAGTGTGTGATTGTGTTTGAACATAAATGTGTTCGACCAGAACAGACCTGGATGACAAAACGCTATCACAAGTTCAAGCCTGCAATCTGAGTAAGAGAGCAAACATTCTCTAATAAATCTGTTTCCTAAAGCTATCGACTATCTTAATTATCGTAAAACCGCTTGATTGTTCTAAAGGGTTTCATTGTGTAATTTCATAGGAATTTATATTTATTTATTATTATCACTTTTTTTTCTGTGTGACGAAAATTTACCCAGTAAATTTTTAAACTCTCAAATGGTTAATATAATTATTTGGAAAAAAAAAATGCTGATGTTTTCCTCTTCTGTTTATTATTTGAATATCTTCATGAATTTATTTCTTTATTTAATCGCGAGTTTTTGTTTGCGGGATTTTAACAAGAAATACTGAAAAAAAAGAAAAAAAAGAAAATCGAAAAAATGTTCGTTAATTGTTTTTCTCTGTCTGCGACTAAAACATCACAGATGCACTGCTCTGTCAGTAGCAATGAAAGAAAACATGTTCCCACAAAATAGCCTTACTTGTGCATCTCTTGCTCGTTTAATTAATTTTAAATAATTCAAACAGAATTTTAGAAGAAAATAGTGTGTGTGTATATGAGAGAGAGAGGGAGAGGGGGGCTTTGCTATAACAACAGTGATAGAGTTATGAGATGAAAGCCGTTCATTTCGAGGTGAGTCGCTTGAGCTCGCGACGAAATTTTGCATGTTTTGTTATGTTTCTTTACTGCTGCTATTTGAAAAATCTCTGCATATTGATTTTGCCTTTTATTCTGCTGGTGTGTATAAAAGAAAATACCAGTCGAATACTAGGATCGCTGTAATGGATAAAACCCTTCTCCGAGATATATAATTTTTTGCTTAGTGATACCTAGATATACACTGACATCCGCACAGTTATACGCATGCACGCGCTCATATTTTGTATCGATGCGGCACAAAAGGACATAACAGCTACTTCACAGCTTCACACACACGAGAAAAATAAAACGGTTTTTCATGTTGAAATAAATTACATGAGCCTTGAAGTCGTGGAATGTAGTTGAATGGTCAAATAAGAAACAGAATTAAATATTGAATTCAAATTTTGGCACAAGGCCAGCGATTTCTGAAGATGGGTAAAGGGATTACATCGACCCCAGGGATCCTGTTCAAAACGGCGGCACCAGTTTTCATTTATGTTTTATGTAGTGTTTTTGGTACCTAAAGACTTTCAAACTTCGTATACTTATCTAATTTGTGTTATAGAAAAGAAAAAAAAATTTGTATTCGCATTTATTTCATGTAAAAAATTGTCTTATTTCGATAATTTCAACCAATCACTGACAAGTATTCAGCTGTTTACACTTACTCCTTTGGCACTTGAAGCGGTGTAAAGCGTATTTAATCTCCATTACTTCTGACATTTTGCAGAGGCAACACACGTGTGTTCGTTTTCCCTAACCCTAACCCTAATTGACTGGCTCCTTCCCTCAAAAACCATGCCTTGTGCCTATAATAGAAAGGTTTATTAGCTACTGCCAATATGCTTCAGCCATTTTTTGACAAGGAAATAATAATTTTATCACCGCCGAGAATCGTTTGTTTATGTAGTCAGCACTTAATTTTTACGGCTGAATGGACGTCAGTCATTGGTTGAAATTACAGAAATACGACAACTTTAACATGAAATAACTTGCGATGTACGTTTTTTTGTTAAGAAAACTAAGAGAAAAAGATGTTTTATATGACACATTCTACCAGTGTCCCAAGTTTCAAAGTGTTTCGTTAAGAAAATACTGGTGCCCCCGTTTTGAACAAGATCCGACCCCAGTGTTCAACTGGTAATCATTTTGTCGATCACAAATAAAGATGAAACGCAATGTTGACCTCGAAGGGATTTGAACTTGGAACGTTATGACAGGCGAAATGCTGCTAAGCGATTCACCTGGCGTGCTAATGATTCTCCCAGCTCGCCGTTTTGAAAGGACGAAAATATTATTAGATGCTTTTTGAGGAGTTTACGTTCTTGGTTCGAAACCTGCTGTGGTGCTGAGCTCATGTGAATCACTGTTATTTCTACATTATTTACCTTTGACGGATATTTGTCCTCATCTTGTTTGTTGTTAACGCAATGTTTCGGCTGATATACCCTCCAGCCATCATCAGGTGTCTTGGGGAAATTTCGAACCTTAGGTATTTTTCGATGTTATTATTATTTAGGTTACTGCTTGGGATCGATCTCGGTATCTTGGGGTTTGTAGCAATTATGCTGTGAATTTTGAGATTTTATAAATCAAATATTTTCCTATCCTTCCTTAATACTGGTTCCCATATGCTGTTCATATCTGCTCTCAGTCTGCTTAGGAGGTTGTTGTGTCATAGCATATGTGCTGCTTCTCTTAGTTTTCGTATTTTCCAGATGTGTCTATTATTTTAACTTAATCCCACTTGAGGTGGTGGTCTCCATTTTTCCATACATTATAAGCTATACCCGATTTATCAATATCTCTTCGTGCATAGAACTGTATTATTGTTATTTCTGTTATTGTTGACTGTAGAGGCTTTCTTCCTCAGTGTTGGTCACCAAAGTCACATTCAACATCTATGAACAAACTATGTAAAGGTGCGTGGCCTTGTGGTTAGACGTGTTGGCACTCACGATCACTAGATCGTGGGTTCGATTTCTGAACCGAGTGACACGTTGTGTTGTTGAGCAAGATATTTCATTTCGCCTGCCTCCAGTCCATTCAGGTGCAAATAGGTAAACCTGCGACGGATTCGACTTCCGAGAAGGAGTAATATTAGCCTGCTCACCGAGCCGGCGGGGTGGCATCATTTGAAATCTGAATCGATGCAAAGCGTATTGTGACCAGCGATATATAACAAAATCCGATAGTCTGGTCGATCACGTGATCGATAAACAACTTAAGTAAGCCACTGTTTGGTCTCTGTAAATATTTTGGAGATGTGTGTAATAATACACATTATTGGTAAATATTTAAGGAACCGGTAAAAAAAATAATAAAATAAAGACATTTGTGTAGTCTAATGAATGCACGATTTTGCAGATGTGTGAGGAAAAGGAAGAAGACAGCAAAATACCAAGCCTGAGAGTTCGATTCTCGGTCGCAGCAAATGCATCAATTGATTTACCTAATTCATATATTTGAACAATGAATAAATATGATAAACATTCATCTCCACATCTTGAAGCTGAGGTCTTCTGTCGACGTAACAGCATCAAATTTAGTTATCTTCATTAGTTCCTTGCATCATCATCATCGTCTTGTTGTTGTTGTTGTTGTTGTTGTTGTTGTTGTTATTCTTCTTCTTCTTCTTCTTCTTCTTCTTCTTCTTCTTCTTCTTCTTCTTCTTCTTTTTCTTCTTCTTCTTCTTCTTCTTCTTCTTCTTCTAACTTGTGGGCAACCAAGCACTTCTTTCACTTGCGTTCCTTTCATCAACCTCCTCTCACTTCCTACACCCCGCTTCCCATTCCCCCTCCTCTTCTGCTCCTTCTCCCCTCCTCTGCCTCCTCAACATTATCGTTTGCATCAAATGGACGGCTCTTCTCAACACAGCCTTTTTGTTTATAGTGGAACCATGGAGAAGTAGTCTGACGTTAGCTCAACAGATAAAATGCAGCTGCGATGTCAGATGATGCAAGATAAAGTTTGAATTGACGGTAAACTGACAGATATAGATTCTACGAGGTGGGCGAGCAGATTTCGTGGTTTTGTGGTTCCAACAGATTTGTAGGGTTTGGCCAGCGCCTCTTCACATTTTTATATCAAGCAGACAACTGACAATACGATAACGTCACTTTAGATTGAAAGGAAATTTCTGGGTTATGTTCGTGTATTTATAGACATACAGGAATATTCTTGCATTTGAATAGAGGTTGTATGTATGCGTGTGCGATTGGGTGTACGTACACATATGGACACACATGAGATTATGTCATTTATGATATAAAAATCTAACGGGCGTTTTCTTTTCTTCTTATACATATGTGTGTGTGAGTATATATATATATATATATATATATATATATATATATATATATATATATATATATATATATATATATATATATATATATATATGTACATATATATATATATATGTATATATATATGTGTGTGTGTGTGTATGTATGTATGTATATATATATGTGTGTGCGTATATATATATATAGGTATATATATATTGATATATATATATATCTCTATATATATATATATATATATATATATATATATGTGTGTGTGTGTGTGTGTGTGTGTGTGTGTGTATATATATATGTATATACATATTTATATATATATATATAAATGTATATATATATACATGTATATATATATGTATATACTCGTGTGTTTGTAGGTATGTATATATATATATGTATATGTATATAGATATATAAATTTATACATATATATGTATGTAAGATATATATGTCTTTATGTATATATATGCATATATATATTCTGTATATATATCGATATATAGGTATGTATGTACGTATGTATGTATGTATGTATGTATGTATGTATCTATCTATCTATCTATCTATCTATTTATCTATCTATTTATCTATCTATCTCTATCTATATGAATGAATGAATACATGGTTACATATACCTTTGTCCTCTTTGTGTATTCAATTTTACGGACCTTATCGTATATAACAAACTGAACCCTAATACTTAGGATGGGGCGAGGGCATCACACGCGTTTGCGAGCATACACACACATGCATATCATATCGTATCATATCATATCATGTCACACACACACGAACGAACACATACACACACAGCTTGTTTATTACATTAATGTATTTCGATATATTACCAGTCAGATTCATGCTTCTGTTTCTCAGATCTCATTTTTCATAGTCAAAAATATAGACTTTACAATATATCTGGACATTCTCATCAAAAGAAGGCGAATACTGACGAGAAAATCTAGGTCTTTGCATTTCCGATACCGAATATATGTTTAATGCTATATCAAGGGTTGAGAGCGCAACTCAGCTCTTAGACCCTTTACCAACACCTTATAGACTCCTTCGAAAAAGGACCTGACCTGAGTACTTGCCACTTGGTGGGTTTCAGTCAGGGCATCTATTGATCAGGTGATGTTGATTCGGTATATTTTGAAATTTGTAACAAGTGTTAAGTCATAAATCTGTAACAAGTGTTAAGTGATAAAGAAATAAGTATTTTACTTTTACAATGATGCTTTACTGGTTTTAATATTTACGCACCATTCTACCGTTTAAAATTAAACGGACACGATATACACGAGTGATAGCACCACTGTCTTTGCTACTGTTTAACGAGTAAATAATTGTAGGGGTGGTGTTTGTGCCTATAAACCTTCTATTGAGCTGGAGTTGTTCCTGTGCTCATTATATAAAATACTAACGTTCTACTGTCTCCACTTAGAATTCTTAGTCAACTCTTTACTAATTATTGATTTCATATTTTGGCATAAAGCCAGCAATTTCGGAGAAAGGGGGTCAATCGATTTCATCGATCCCAGTACTTAATTGGCACTTATTTTACCGAACCCAATAGGATGAAAGGCAATGTCGTTCTCGGTGGAATTTGAACGCGGAAGGTAAAGACGGACAAAATGCCGTTAAGCATTTTGCCTAGCGTGCTTACGATTCTGCAAAGCTCGACATCTTAAAATCTTTAATGAGTGTTGACCACAGTAAGTGATAGCATTACTTTATCAATTAATGACAACCTCATCCTTTGGTAGAGCAAATCTCAATCACTTCTTGTGTGCGGAACAAAATGCAGAATAACAATTCGGTTCGTAATTTTGTATTGAATAAAGGAAATTTTGAGCATAAAATTCAAGTCAAATGAAATGGTTTAGCTGCGAATAAAACTATCCTCATTGTCTTCTGAAGTCAGAAGATTACTTCTTGTTATGACAATTTTCTACCACCACCAGACTACAGGACAGTCCCACTGCGTGGCACCTTGGACATGTGTTTTCTACTATAGCCTCGGGCCGACCAAATCCTTGTGAGTGGATTTGGTAGACGGAAACTCAAAGAAACTCGTCGTATATATATATATATATATATATATATATATATATATATATTGCGGCAAAAGAGAACGATAGAATATGTACTAGGATTACAAAGAGTAAGTCTTGGGATCGATTTGTTCGACTAAAGGCGTTGCTCCAGCATGGCCGTGATCTAACCACTGAAAGAAGTAACAAATAAAAGACAACTGATATAAACAAAGCAAAGGACCTCAGCTTTCAATGATTCATTCAGATATCACGGTGGTGCTCCAGCATGACCAGAGTGGCATAGCTGACACGAATAAAAGAACAAAAGAATAGGTTCGTTATGAAAAGATTATTAGAACAAACCAATAAATTTCAGGGAGACAACGTATTTGATTAGCTTGAAAAAAAAAAAAAGCAAACAATTTGACACTGCTATCTTAATGAAACAGCTCACTAAATAAATTATTCGTTGTGTTCTATAACTGGGAAAAAGACAGAATTGTTAACACATGAAGGCTTTTGATCTTGTGTTGCTATATTAAGAAGCTGTTGTTAAACAACTACAAAGAATTCAATCATTTGAAGCAATGTAAAATATAATTTCGGGTCTAGAAACACTAAGAAACGCTTATATTGAATTTTTGCTAACGATCCATTTGATATACTTTATCTGTGGGTCATGCCACCTCTAATCTATATACATACCCAGTTTTTAACTGATCGTTTGTAGATTGTGAAGATTATCATTTTGAATGCTTATGCTAGTGTAGCGATCATATTTTAGAGTCTATTACGTTATCTAGTCTCACCTATTTAGCTTTGGGATTCCACCTCACCTTTAATCTCAGCACATTCATTAGAATCAATATCAATAACATACAAGGGTCGAATCAATTGACTATCCTCTACTTTCCTATAAAATCTGTTTTATCTGCCGGGAAAGAAATCAATACATAAACTTCATTTTGGAATTGATTCATAAATTTCATCTTTCTCTCTCTCCCATTCTTTCTTTCTTTCTCTCTCTCTTTCTCTCTCTCTCTCTCTCTCTCTCTCTCTCTTTCTCTCTCTCTCTTTCTTTTATTCTCTCTGACTTCCTCTGCCATTTCCACAATGATTATAATCATCAACAATTAATGACGTTTATAAAATTATATAACTCGATAAATACGAAACCCAAATGCTCTTCTGAAATTACAACCTACTGTAACTTGAGTGAAAATCCTTTCTGCTGAGATCGTTAATCCTGCTTTTAAAGACATCGTTAACATAGGTGACTGGTACAGAGTGGCATTAATAGCAGATCCATTATACCATCTCCCTTGAGTCTCTTACCGCCTTCGGGGAAGATAGGTTACTGATGTCAAACATACAGCAACCTGTATGTATGTACGTATGTACGTGTGCGTTGTGTGTGTGTGTGTGTGTATTTGTGTGTGTGTGTGTGTGTATGCCTGTGCGTGTGTGTATGCATTATACTGCTCGTCGTCGCATCGAATGCCTTCTTTATGGAATGAAATCGGCAATGACATAATCGATTGTAGCGATACTATTGGTATTGTCCATAATATCATCGTGCTACGGTGCACATATGGAACACCTTATCAGTGGAACCGAAAAGATAACAATCTACATTACACACAGCATGTTCTTTGCCAGACAAAAGTGAAGGCCACCTATTCTACGTAAGACAATTAACCGATAATTAATTTAAATTAATTTGGATATACATTAATGTTACATGATTTTAAAAATTTATATTTCTGTACGACACCTTTCGTATTTCGATGAGGTTATCATGGACTTAAGAAAATACGAAAATAAGGATATAGTACAGGTTATCAAAATTTGTTACAACTTTACCATTAGCCGTATAGGGATATAAAACAATATTTACATTATTTACATTTGACGAATACTTGTCCTTATCTTGATTGTTGTTAGCACAATGTTTCGGCTGATATACCCTCCAGCCAGGATTCTCATTCCTAAGGTATTTTTAGATGATATTATTTTATTATTATTATTAATATCATTATTATTGTTGTTATTGTTATTCAGGTCACTGTTGGAATCGAACTCGGAATCTTGGGGTTAGTAGCCCGTGCCCTTAACTACTACGCCATATACCCGTGGGCATATAATAATAATAATATTATTATGAACAGATACATCCTTTGTCGGTAGAAGAATGCGTGGCATTCCGTTTGCTGCGATGACGAATTTTCCAGTTGATCCGATCAACCGAACAGCCAGCTCGAAAAACTAACGTGCAAGCGGCAGAGTATTTCACGCGTACTCTTAATGCACTTCTCAGGGGAAATTCTAATTGACCGAATATAAATAAAGGTACTACTCACTTTTGTCAGCTGACTGGCGAAGTACAGTGTCTCGACCATCGACACAGCGTACCGCCAGGATTCGAAATCACGACCTACCATCATGAGCTGAATGCCCTAAATATTGTTATAAAAGAATGTTGTCCGCTTTATATGACACATTTGGGTGCTATTTTGGATAATCCTTGTCTCCGGTAAGATACTGGTAATAAGGTATGCTTAGAGAAGCATATTTCTAGGGTCATTTATTTGTATTTTCTTCATTGAAGCAAATGATCATTCCATTCTTATATTCTTCTCAACTCTAGGCACAGGGCCCAAAATTTTGGAGGAGGGGGCCAGTCAATTAGATCGACCGCTGTACGCAACTGAACTTTAATTTATAGACCCCCAAAAGAATGAAAACAAAGTCTAGCTCGGCGGAACTTGAACTCAGAACGTAACTACACTCGAAATACCGCTATGCATTTCACCGCAATTCTATTCCCCTGGTACATTCCTTTTCTAACGCGTTATATACGAAGCTCAACATTTTCTTCAAATATATTTGTTTGCTTTCAAATAAAATTGTCAGAATATCTGCCTTCTTTGTTCACACATGTACTGAATGATTCGCTAGTTTTCTATTTCTGACTCTGGCAAATTGAACATGTCAGGTCGTCAAAGCCAGTCCTTACGCTTTTGCTCAATAAACTATTTCTTTTATAACTTTAACAAGACTGCTGAGTTGCTTTGGAGATGGACATTACCTTATTTCTGATGGTGGTGATGTTGGCGTCAACTGTAGTGGTAAAACTGTTGCTTTTTTAATCACGGACATGATGGCAGAGCTGATTCTGTCGTTTGTTGCTGGTTTCGGAATAATGGCTGTTGTTTGTTTGTGTGTATTTCAACGCCGCTGTTACAGGTGAGGCTTGTAGTAAAATTGTTGTTTCTCTTATTCTTCATATTTCTGCTGGTGCTGCTGCTGTTGTTCTTCTTCTTGCTGTTGTGGTTAGTACTGATCTTGTCGATTGTGTCAGTAGTAATATTTAGTTTCCACCATTTAATCAGAGGAGAGAAATGTCATTTAGAAGCTGGAGGTGTGCTTATAATCTGTCCATGTCTCACATCTGCGTTTCATTCACTATTCATGTATTCTTTTATTTGTTTCAGACATTTGACTGCGGCCATGCTGGATCATCGCCTTTACTCGACCAAATCGACTACAGGACTTATTCTTTTTATGCCTAGTACTTATTCTATCGGTCTCTTTTACTGAACCGCTAGTTTATTGGGACTTAAGCACATCAACATCTGTTGTCAAGTGATGATGAGGGTACAAACACAGACACACAAGCGTATATATACATATATATATATATATATATATATATATATATATATATATATATATATATATATATATATATGTGTGTGTGTGTGTGTGTGTGTGTGTGTATATACTACGGGCTTCTTTCAGTTTCCGTCTACAAAATCCACTCACAAGGCTTTGGTCGGCCCGAGAATATGATAGAAAACAGTTGACGAAGGTGCCACGCAGTGGGACTGAACTCTGAACCATACGGTTGGTAAGCAAGCTACATACCACATAGCCATTCTTGCACCTATCTTTTCTTTTCTACTAAAAAGCAAGAAAAAAAAACAAGCATAGAACCGCAAAACGAAAGGATCACACTAATATCTTTGATTACCCCATCACAGCAAAATACTCAACAACGGAGCATTAAGTTAAATTGGAGCAATATGTGTTTGGGCACTTATGACATAGTTGTATGTGAAGTAATGCTCAATAATAATAATAACATTAATAATAATAATAATAATAATAATAATAATAATAATAATAATAATAATAATGATGATGATGATGATGATGATGATGATGATGCTGATGATGATGTTGCCAGAAGTATCTTTAATCAGCTCAGTTGATGAGGTCATATGGAAGAAGGCCACGAGGACAAAAGACGAAACAAAAGCCAACATACACACACGCACACATTCACACACACATACATACCTGTATGTATGCATGTATGTCTATATGTGTGTATATATATAGAGATAGATATATACAGACATACATACAGTTTATATATGCATGTACGTATAATTGTAGTTTCTGTTTGTGTACATTTGAACTTCTATATCCTTCCTCTTATTTTTCGTCTGTCGAGTTTCGCAGTAAAAAATAAAAAGCAACTGACTCAACAATGAAATTTTAAAATCTTAATAAAACAGCTGCTTTTTCTTTCAGTTTTCTCTGCAGATAATATCTGTTATCTTTCACAAAAAATATTCTTGATGCAATTTATACTTTTATATTGTCTTTAAATTTATTATTTATTAATCCAAAGACACCGGAGTAACAGAAATTATTGTGTGCTAACAGAAACGCCTTAGAGTCTCTTCTTTTATGTTCCAAGTTCAAACGCCACTCGCTTCCACAAAATATGTCTGACTATTTTAAAATGTCCATCTGCATAGTTGTGTAGAAATAAATTCTAATTATTCTAAGAGTTTCATTGGCCTTTAATTCATTTCCATTTGCCATAATGGGAGGAACATCCAATTCTGTTGCCTATAACAATACCATGTAAACTGGTGACACTGTCTCAGTGCAACACTCATAATTATTTAGTTAACATCATTGCTACTTAGCCACAGGACAAACCTAATCGAGTAGATGTAAGATCAAGGCCAGCGACAGTTGAGACAGTCCAGTCCTTCGTTTCTGCATAGTTTATGTTATCAAGTAAGGTAGTGTATTAATTGTCGGATATTAGAGCTTCGTTTACGACGGGAAGATGTAGTCACCTTATTTGATCACACTTTTGAACAGCCTGCCTCTTTGATAGAGCTGCAATCTTGGAGCAAGCCTAGACTGACACAGGGTGCTTTACACCATAAATGCCACCAGGTCTGGTCTTTTCCGGAGTATTTTATGTTTTATTACATGGATAATTTCCAGAAATCCTTGATAATGGCAGTGTTACTCGGGGAAAATGCCGGTTCCGTATATACTTTACTGGCGTGGTAGTGCCGTCGCATGCACCTATCCGAGATGTGCGCAGAGCGATGAAACCGTTCACTATGCACCCGTACGGTGCACGAACACTGCTGAATAGTGGAATCATGATGGATCGCTTCTATCACATATAGAGCTGGTCCGGGAAAGGAAGCGAACATAATTTCCGATTCTTGTTCAATGAAGCCTGTAGATATCAATTTTAGCAGGGTTTGCGCCATTTATCGTAGCTTTTGTATTGAATCCATATACTTGTGACTTTGTCCGTTTTCAAAAATGAACAGAATACCTGAACCCCGACAGGGCTCAAGTATTGATGGTCTTCAGTATCTTTCAGTTTAGTTTCGTTTCAAAAAAGCTTCCTCAGTCTTTTCTTTGCCCTCTTTACACACTTTTTCATTGCACTTTCCATTACTTCATCCCCCTCAGCAGATTACTAGTTATCTCTTCATTGAACTGAAGATATTATTTGAACTTCTCCTCAAAATTAATATTTCACTATCCTTCACAACAAAACGAACGACTTTATGCAAGCTTGCTAAATACGTGTAGCGATTGCAGAAGAGAATGAGGATATATTTCATTTTTGGCGTACAGCTTGAGGTCATCCATAAATTGAAGATTTCTTTTCACTTCATTCTGGTAATCTATGGAAAGATCAAAAGCAGATCTCGATATTCTGGTCGCAATAAGTAATGCTTTCACAAAATGTAACAGAGGTTAAAAAATATTAATCTGAGTTACGCTTTCTTATGCGAACTTAATATCATTCTCGCGATATTGAAAGGATCACTAACCTGCCTGATTTCTTTCACATCTCTTTTCGTCTTCAGAAAGTTTGACGATTCATTTGTCATGAGACCAGTAACTAATTTCCATAGCAATAGTTAATAAGTATTGGGACTATAATTTTTTTTACAAACCTTCTTCTTTTTCTCATTCTTATTGAAACAATAAACACAAAACTGCTGTATGTCAATGCATACACTTCTGAGAATTTTAAGATCGATTCCCTAAACACCATCCATTCCAAGAGCATCCCAGTTTGATATTTCTTAGGTGTCTTTTTTAATCTTTTCCTTTCTCATACAGCTATTCTCTTTGATCTATTTTCGTTTTCACATTCACACTCAGTCAACCAATCTATTTGGCTGGTTTATTGAGACTTTTCGCTCTAAACACTTAACCCACAATACCTTACTGCTTCATAATGTCTCACATCATTCATCTGATGTTTCTTCTCACTGTTCAACACATGGTCAGGCTTTCTTCCATTGTTGCTGCGCTGTCTGTTTTGTAACACTGATTTATCTTTTGTTGGTATCTAGTATTTTTTACCTGATTTTGCTTTAACTAGTTGTATTACATCTTCTTTAGCAGCCTTTAACCTTATGTATTTCTCGCTATACATGAAGCTCGTCTTTATGTTCTTCATTTACCGACAACTTTTCAATTTATTCTTCCAAATTCTTTATTGAGCAGTTTAACTTCATTCTTAGCTTTTCGCGATGTCTATTCGTTAATTTTTTCTCTTTCTCTTTTAACTCAAAGAATCACTATAGCAACAGGGGTTTCGTAATATATAATGTTATTTACATCTGTTAGAGCCTCCACTTTGATTTCGCAAATATTTATCCACGTTCTTTGCCGCTTTTCGTAGCTTTTCAGTTTTAATTCCTCTCTAAGCTGACATTTCTTTCAATCACTATTTCTTGTCACATTGAAACACTGAAGTGTTTCAATAAGCTCTTTTCCTCTTCTTCAATATTCTTTTCCTCTTTGCAATAAAATTTATTTTCAGTCTTACAATTACTTCTTTCCTCTTGATAATTCCTTCGACCTTTTCACATTCCTTGTTCCGTTTCCCCTTCTTTGAAAACGTATATCTTCATGTTACACTGCTCTGGCAATCGCTGGTAGCCATGGCTGAGACAACCATTGCTATCTCGCACCTATGAGTTTTTTTAAAATTATGTGATTGGTAATATGCATTTCTGCATCAATAAATGATGAATATTTTTCTCTATGGCGTTTGCCAGGTTCGATTCTGTACTAGGATTCTATTACCAACGTCGTCGTCGTCGTCGTTGTTGTTGTTGTTGTTCTTATTATTATCTTTATTATTACCATTATTTATGTTTAACGAAGGGCAATCATGAGAGGGTGTCGAATTAATGTAAATGCATAACAGTATTTAATTATATCACTTCAAGTTATGATATAAAAAAACGCCTGGAATTGAATTTTCATTCAGTTATCAAAGCCAAATGTTTTTCTAGCTTTTAAAACAGTAAATTTATTATAGAGCAATATCAATTACACACACACACACACACACACACACATATATATATATATATATATACATATATATATATATATATATATATATATATATATATATATATATATATATATATATATATATATATATATATATGTATATATGTATATGTATATATGTATATGTATATATATATATATATATATATATATATATATATATATATATATTAACTCACACATACATACACACACACGCGCACACATACACATACATACGCATGCACACACATACACACACCTACACTCACACACTTACTTAGACACGCAAAAAAAAAAAAGATTACTGTTTAAGAATAACAGATGTTTCGCGTGTATCAGAAACTTCCAGCATGCTATCAGATTATTCGTTTAACATGTAACAGTTTCAGTCCTCCAAATTGTTAGAAATTCCATGAAGTCTAAAAATAAATCTTGAACAAAGGCCACTACAACTATTCAAGCTTTATTAAATTGAAATTAGTTTAGAGCTTTGCGTATTTAGACATAGATAGATAGATAGATAGATAGATAGATAGATAGATAGATAGATAGATAGACAGACACATACATACATACATGCATACATACATACATACATACATACATACATACATACATACATACATATATCAGACACGAACATACATGCAGATGGAATATAAATATAAATAAATATATATACGCTGATAGCAATCATTGTGTTTGTGGAATATACCGATGTATTGTCAATAACACAAGAGCGAAAATCTGTTTTTTTTCTTCATATTTATTCTGAAAGAAGGCACCTCAGCCCGATAAAACGATAATGAGTTTGGAAAGTATCAGAGAAGCTCATTGTCTTCGAGAAAGAACTCTCTGAATAAGATTGAAAATTATTTTCATGTCTTAAGAAAGGAATTAGTATAGCAGAATAAACTTAAAATGAAAATGGAAATGTTTCAGTTGGAAAGTTCACAGATTTATCTGAAAGTGGATAGTTGCAGAAAACATCATAAGGGATCAGTAAGAGAACGAAAATCCACTACAGTGTTTGAGCCGGATTGAATCGAAAAGCAATGCATGCCAAACAGAACATCATAAAACGAAAGAAATAGATATTATGAGTAATAACGTGCTGAAGGTTAAATCTACTGTAAAGAAAATTCAAGTTTGGATATCATTTGAAAGAAAGTGAGGAGACTTTGAAAGATGAAGGAAAATAAAACACGTAGGAGATAATGTTGCTACATATATCTGCCTAAAGGTGCTCAAAGAAATTTTACAAAAATGCATTTATTTATAGACAGGAAAATAACTCTTTAATTGATGCTCCAATGTATGGATAACATTTTGTAAACACTGTTGAGTGCGACAGTGAAACCCAGTGAAATGTTATTTTCGTTAAAAATAAGAAGTTTGTGCATGATAAACCAACTTTTCATGAACTGAATATATAGCTATCATTATATATTACTATAATAGCATAGAACGATGGCCTTAGCTTATTTTTAGCAAGTTATATATTTCAACAGGATTATGTGTATTGGGATCACACGTCGAACCTTAAAAACGATTTATGGATTTTGCCTGGCTTTAAGAAAATATTATATTTCAGAAACAAACAAGAATATCTTTTCCCAATAATGCAAACTTTAGCATATTCAGATTGATATGCAAAAACTGATGCAAGCCAGTTATGACTTTGAAATGCCCGAATCAAATAGTAGTTAGTGAAATATCCTGGAAATGGTGACATATTTTACAATACAAAAGTATGTTCAACTCCGAAACCTTCTTGATATTCTAGCTTCTCACAAGACTAGTTGGTGCCAGCATTGATAGAAATCTTTCCCATTATCACTTATATTGTACAGAGTTCGTTTATGCATTCCAAAATGTTCCTCCTAAATATTAACCGTTCTTATGTGGACGATATCCATAAATACAGAGGTACAACTCTTTACCTAAGAACTTTAATGAACTGAAGCGTCGAAAACATCCTCCAGTGAGAAGTCGTTATTAAGATTCATCCAATGGAGAAGTCGTTACCAAATTCATCCAGTTCACACACTGAAGAGAAACCCCTCCAGGTTGCATCCTCAACTCCTTACAGAGCAACACGTAACTAAAATCCTGAAAGATGATACAAATACAGAAGTTCCGAGCCTCTGGAATTTATTTCTTATACCGGACAATGAAACAACGGCATGCCGGATATTGGACTTCTTCGTAAAGGGAACGCTCTAATCGCCTTGCCCCTCCCTAAAAATTTCGAGCCTTGTGCCTAGAGTAGAAAAGAATATTTGTTTCAAATAAGGGCTGCGAGCTGGCAGAGTGGTTAGCACGCTGCGCGAAATGCTTAGCGGTATTTCGTCTGTCTTTATGTTCTGAGTTCAAATCCCACCGAGGTCGACTTTGCCTTTCTTCTTTCGGTATCGATAGAATTAAGTACCAGTTGCGTACTGGGGTTGATCTAATCGACTTGTCCCCTCCCCAAAAATTTCGGGCCACTAAAGCCACTACAATACACACCAAGCCTTCAAGATCGCTGATCTGCTATCTTCTCCCTCTCTGTGCCTGTTTTGACATTATTTAACAAATTCAACCTTTCGGATCCAGCTGGTCGCAGGACGCTTCTACTTAGAAATTTCCTCTGCTCTCGTCTTTTCCCCTTTGCGGGACATAAGGGACCTCATCCAAAATAACACATCGATATCCAGCGAAGTATTATCTCAACCTTCGCCTTCCGAATATCTTTCCTGCTGCTGTCGACTTTCCACAGTGATTTAGATAACTATTAATGACGTCATCTATATCTTGTCTGAAAGTTTGAGAGAGCTATTGATATGACCCCCACCCCGCTCTATACAAAGAAAAATAATAATGCTCTCCATTGTTGTGCTGTCAAAAAAGAGGTCCTCTTCTGATTTATGGAGCATCTATGTTGTATGTCATAAAAAAAACAGAAATCAACTTGACAGTAGAGAAACAAAAGATATATTCCCAAAATAGAACATGAGAGATGTTCATTAATGTGAGTGGTCACGTGGTGCTGTATATGATTGTAATAATGATAGTGAGCAAGAGACAATTGAATCAGTTGATTATCAAATAAATCAGTTGTAAATTTTTATTTCTAGAACACCTCATTATAATCTGCGTACAACAAGGTTATGTCGTCAAATTTACCAACCCACTCCGACATTGATTGGAAGAAATATAAAAATAATCATACTGCCAGAGTGGTGATGATACTAATGATGTTGATTGATAGAAAATTAAGCCTAACAATATAGTAAAATGCTGATGAATGAAAATAAAATAGACTGAAGCTGTCAATTTAATCGAATTAAGTGAATCCAGTTCTATCTTACCGTTTCATTGTCTTCATCTTTTTCTTCTATCGCTCCTTTTTCTCTCTTTAATGAAATACAATATCTCACTTGCAACGCTGTACAATCCCTGATGTTGAAATAACTAGAGATAATTAAATTATATATAGTTGATTTCTCAACATAGACACACGTCTCCAAATCCACGGAACACATATCGATCCCGGTACTTGACTGTTTCTTCTTTTTATAGATGTCGGTTTGTTGGAAAGCAAAGTTGATCTTGGTAGGCCTTAAATTTAGAATGTATTAAGACCCAAGAAATACCTGAAAGCCTCTTTTCTGAAGCAATAAAAATTACGTCAGTTCATCGCCAATAAATATATAAAAATATACATGTTTAGACAGACACACAAACATAATCCTACAGACAAACATATACACACACATACTTGTGACTGTATTCTTATCCATCGTTTTCATTTTTGCTGCATAATGGCACAAATTACAATCACCAGTACCGCTGTTCTCACATCAGATCACAAAAGGACAACATTCTTGCTTTCCTTCTAGGGAAGGACATAACAACGTGACTGAGCTGCTAAAAATTGTATATATATATATATATATATATATATATATATATATATATATATATGTATGTATGTATGTATGTATGTATGTATGTATGCGTGTATGTATTTATGTAAGTATGTATGCATGTATCACACTTGTTTTAAAACTAATTTGAGTGATTTTGCTCATAATTTGACTGATGCGTCTTCAGTCATTTATGTCTCCTGTTGTGTTCCTTATTTCCTCATTTAATACCTTTAGGAATAGAGTGACTTCGCAGACGTCTCTAAGTGTCCTGATAAATGTCTCTAAGTGTCCTTGTTTCGTCGTTGTCCATTTGTCATCTAATGTGTTAACAGCGGTACTGGCGATTGTAATTTGTGCCATTATGCAGCAAATATGAAAACGATGGATAAGAATACAGACACAAGTATGTGTGTGTATATGTTTGTCTGTAGGATTATGTTTGTCTGTAGGATTATGTTTGTGTGTCTGTATAAACATGTATATTTTTATATATTTATTGGCGATGAACTGACGTAATTTTCATTGCTTCAGAAAAGACGCTTTTAGGTTCGAAAGGTTTTCGAAGTCGTGCAGTAGTGATGACTGAATTTATTCAGAATATTACATATGTAGATCGCAGCAGAATAATATTATAGATGACATCTTGTAATTTAGTGCTGTATATAGTAACGACAGTGGAGAATGAAATGGAAAAATACATACCACGGTAGATTTTGATCTCTGAGCATAAAGATACATTGCTAAACATTCCGAAGCCTTGAAATCCGTCTTCCTTATCCTAAATATATTAAAATAATTTGTAATGCCTCAAAGCAACTACACATTCTTCAGAATTGGTTTTATCGATTGAATTGTTTTCGATATGTAAATGGTGAGGATTTGTTGAACCCAGAGAAGGCAATGCAATATCGACTACGACATTAGAAAACATTTTGAAAAGCAAAAGTATATGGAGAGCCTAAGGAAAATAGATTTGGTTTGCTTCCGCAAAAATCAGTTAATAAAATTCTAAAAATTGAAAACTAGGTGTAAAGATGTATAGTTTAACGCTTTGGGTTGGGCAATATGCCTTCAATAATAATAAAATAATGATTTATAGCATTTTTCACACTAATCATTTCTAATATAATAATAATTTCTAACTTTAGAAATAAATAATATAATGCATGCTAATATTAAAACAAAATTTGAATTATAAACATTGTGTAAGATATTTCTGCTTATAACCTGTAAAAAATTAAAAAAGCGAGAAATATAAAATTCAATAAATGAAATAATATAACATGTTAAATCTGGTCCTAATTAATTTAAATGACATTGCCAAACTTCTTTGTCTGACGCGTTGAATTAAGCAGATGTTGCCCAACATGTGAAATAACATCAGCAGAGAATTTAGAAAACATTTAATTATGAAATTTCCAACACTAATAACTGCATTCTATCGATAGAATTGAAACAATAATTGCCTAGTTTAAATAAGCACTATTACTTCATTTTTGTTGTTGCTATTTTGCATTAAAATTCTATGTTAACATGTGTGTGGGGGCGTTTTTGGAAATCTGCATATTGTCGATTTAACATGCCATCTAATAGGTTCACTGTTTCACTGTCATTTTCTTTACACATTTAAAATAATTGTGGAACATATTCTAAGTTGACGCCAAGCAACCCCAAATACCGACAGATCTTCAATGCCCCAAAGCAATCATACCCCACCCTACAGTCTACACCAAAAAAAAAAAAAGACTCACACTCACACACATTCAAACCACGTTAGAAACTGTATCAATAATCTCATCAGAATTAAACAGTTTAATGAGATGTAGAAAAGCGGATAGAAGTGTACAGGACAGCAATCTGAATTCACTATGAACACCTCCTGTTTTAGCTACCTTTAGAATCTCCTGCTATAAAGGAGCAAGTCACTAGTGTGAACCTCAAACCACGATAATAGACTACATACCAGGGAGACCGCCAGATTCAGTTCAGCAAAAGTTGGTAATAACTAGAGCGCGTGATCGCGTCTCGTCGTAACGCATGACATCTATGTAACTGCTTGAGCCATCATTGGTGAATAACGTGGTCACGGGTTTCAATTTATCTTTAAATGTAATTTTATAATAGCTTACACAATACATTCAATGGCAGGTTGGAAAAAATCGATTGAACGTAAGATACAATTGGAATGTTTGATACAATGTCGATTAACTATATGTATAAATTTTGTAACATACACGAATTCTCTGAAATAACAACAAGTATTATATAAATACAAGATATTAACAATATTGAAGAGAATTAGTTTCTTAAAACATCAAAACGTAATGAAAATCAATAGTGTCAATCTAGCAATATATTAAACAGATAAACACAGCAAAACATGAACGGTTGTTTAATTGTTTAAATTATATTTTGGCATCCCATCTTACGTATATTTCATCAACATTCGATAATCGTGGATAGCATATCCAATAATGTCAAATCGTCAGAGATGTTTAAATATTATATGATTTGATGGTAAGAGTTATGAAATTTGTATTACGTAACCAATAATCACTTTATATTAATGAAATGTATATAAGATGGTATAACTAAACAACTTATGCACAATCTCATATAGTTCGTTTCGTGTTCTACATATAGCCTGTGTAACAGTCAAGCCCGGATTTCATGACGATAAATACAATTATAATACAGGAACGGAAATACTCCTGAAATTCTTAAACACAGGTTATTTGTCACACAGTTTAAGGCATAAACCTCACTGCACTCATGTGTGTGTGTGGCATACACACACACACACACACACACACACACACACACACACACACACACACACACACACACACACACGCACACACACATATATATATATATACACACACATATATATATGTTTATAAATGGACAAAAGTAACGCATACCTGCGATACCATATACTGTTCTTGAGTTGCGACGTCACTGGTGCCAAGCAGTATCGGCCCCTTTGCCTTTCCCTTGGATAACACTGGTGGCGTGGAAAAGGGAGGCCGGTATGAATGGGTGACTGCTGGTCTTCCATAAACAACCTTGCCCGGACTTTGCCTGGGAGAGTAACTTTCTAGCTACAATCAGATGGTCAGTCATGACCGAAGGAGGGGGCTCAGCACATACACACACACACACACATATATATAATCAAAATAAGCAACAGAATATTAAGAAGTGATGCAGTACGACAGTTTCAAGCGGCTCCATTTAATTTAAATGCTGGGCTATCTTCATCTGCATAAATAAATCGCAGTATATTCCTAGCTGCATTAGTAGCAACATGCACTCTTTCTCTCTTCTTGCTCTATTAAAGAATTTGAGTAAAATTATATTAACGTGTCCAACTGATGAAAAATTCTATTTATTTATCCAGCTGAGGATAGCCCTGCATTTAAATTGATGTAATGATTGCATTGTTCAACTAAATGGAGCTTCTTGAAACGGTTGTACTGCATCACTTCTTGGTATCCTGTCACTTATTTTAATTTTATTCACTTTACTTTGAGTTGTACGGATAATACCGCACTGACTTGATGCTTCAAGTGAATGTCAGTTATTTCTTATTAAATATATATTTATGTATGTATGTATATATATACATGTATATATTCATACATACATACGCCCATATATTCTTGCAATCTGTTATTTAAACTAGGAGTCTTTTATGTAGTTCTAATCCGTATTTTTCTTAAGAACCTAATGAGGGCGTTAAATGAACACTTTATAAATTACTTATCACCCGACAATTCCGACAGTTTTGTAGAAAACGAGAATGTATATCTAGATTTTATTCGAATGACATATATATGTTTATTGCATATATAAATGCAACTGAATGTAAAATAGTTTTGTGCCTTTCCTGTTTTGGTGAAAAAAGAACGGTGCAACAAGTTCGCCGAGCTAATGAGATTTAGTTGTTCTTCTGTTCAAGTCCAATCAGTTTTAAAGTAAAAAGAAATTAGCAGGTATAAACAGGAAACAAAAGTTTAGGGAAAGAAAAGCTGCGGAGACTATTTAAAGAGGCAAAAACAAAAAAAAACGGAGAGGAGAAAAAAATTGAATTGCTCATATATTTTATTGAATTAAATACGTTAAATGCGAGATTATAGAATTTTCACTTGGGTTTTCAATACGTAACGAAAGTAAATTCCCGAGGGAAAATTAGGGAATTACCGACTTGAAAAGTGGGAACATTGTGTCTTCTATCCCCTCTATCAGTACGTAGTTATTGTTATGCAAGGCTGGGAATAAAGTCTGAATACTTTTACAAAGAGAAAGAGGAGAGAGAGGAGAGAGAGAGAGAGGAGAGAGAGAGAGAGAGAGAGAGAGAGAAAGAGGAGAGAAGAGAGAGAGAGAGAGAGAGAGAGAGAGAGAGAGAGAGAGTGAGAGAGAGAGAGAGAGAGAGAGAGAGAGAGGAGAGAGAGAGAGAGGAGAGGAGAGAGAGAGAGAGAGCAGGAGTGAATAGGAGTGAGTGATTGAGAGTGGAGAGTAGCAGATAAAGTGAGAGAAATTCGTAGACAGAAAGAGAGAGAAAAATCAGGGAAAGTGACAGACAGTTTAACTGAGAGGGGAATTACATTTTAAATCGTACTCTATTGATGACAAAATAAAAAAAAAATACGGTTTTGCAACATTTTTGTTAAACCGAATTATATACATTCAGATGTGATGCATGCAACAAAATGAAAGTTGTAAATCGATAGAAATTTTATTGCACCAAATAGCCAACAACTGATTGAATGTTGTGTTGTTGTGAGGGAGAAGAAACAGTTGGAAATTCTAGCAATTCAGATGTAAAGAGTTTGATCTACATATGGATACGAACAAAGAGTTCAGGAGGAAATTCTATATGATAAAAAAAAATAATAAATACTTGTGAAAGAAACATAGATTCAAACCGCAAAATATATGTTGCTGTAGCAAAATATTGCTGAAATACAAACGGGTGGAAAAAAAAAAATATTCGATACCTTCTCAATCCTTCGATTGAAAAGTTCCAACAACTAAAAGACTGTTACAGTATAGGTTTGATTTCTTGTCTTTTCAGTTCGTATTTCATCTTTATATATTCTACACTACTTTTCAAAAGTGATTTTCTCCAATTACACCAATATGGCTTCTTTATAAAATTTCTAAATTTTCACTAAAATTGTAGAAATCGCAACTATAGCAATAAAGAATTTGCATACATAATAACTGCATACATAATACCCCGACATAGAACGACTACTACTACTACTACTACTACTACTTACAACAGCGATTATGAGAATTCTGTGTAAGCAGTAAGTAACATTAAAAGTAGTAGTAAGGGCAGTTATCGCAGCAGCAGCGGTGACAGTGTCAGCTAAGTGTGACTCGTACAAAGAAAGGCAACAGACATTTAATATTCTGTTCTATTCAAGGCACAGGCCCGAAATTTTGAGGGGAGGGGACAGTCGATTAGATCGACATCAGCATGCAACTGGTACTTAATATATCGACCCCGAAAACATAAAAAGCAAAGTGGACCTTGAACTCAGAACGTAAAGACAGACCTTATACCGCTAAGCATTTCACCCGGCGTGCTAACGTTTCAACCAGCTCACCAGCTTGAAATAATCTTTTCTACTCTAGGCACAGGCCTGAAATTTTGAAGTATTTTTCGATGTTGTGGTTATTATTATTATTATTATTATTATTATTATTATTATTATTATTATTATTATTATTATTATTCAGGTCAGTGTTTGGAATTGAACTCGGAATCTTGAGACTAGTAGCCTGCGCTCTTAACCACTACGCCTAATGTTCGTTGTAAATGTTTCCCATATCGAAGTTAAATAAGCGCAATAAAGGTATTTTATAGCCTACGGTTCGTAGATGGGGTTGGCGTATATGCAATTACTACTTCTAAGGCCCTAGCACCTTTGAAAAATATACAGCCTGGATGTTATCTAATCCATTCCCTACATATACACACACACACCACACACACACACACACACACGCACGCACACACATACATATATATCCAATCACAAGGCTTGGTAGGCCCGAGGCTATAGTAGAAGACCCTTGCCCATGGTGCCATGCAGTGGGACTGAACCCAGGAAAATGAGGTTGGGAAGCAAGCTTTTTAGCACACGACAATATCTGGTTGTGTTTGGTAGCAGTTAAACCTGAAGTAGGTCCAATGTATTAAGTGGAATTTTCTGACCCCCCCCACCACCCACATAAAAACTAAGAAGCGTAGCCATACTGTATTTCCATACATGTGGGTTTGTGCGTGTGTGTATGTGTTTGTGTGTGTGTGTGTGTACTTGTGTGTGTTTGTGTGCGTGTGTTTGTGTATGAATAACAGACGGAGAGCTAAAAATGATCAGCTGAAATATAAATTATTCGAGAATATTCATATTGATGTAAGAAACATAATAGTGTTGCTGACGATAATGGAGATGATGATGATGATGATTATGATGTTGATGATGATGATGATGATGATGATGATGATAATGATGATGATGATGGTGAGTTATTCAGGCGATCCTAATAACCTGTTCATAGCAGAATTAGAGATCTCTATTAATCTCAAGAGTGACAGATAAAAAGCTCGGTGTGGACAGGACACCGCTCCAATACAAGATTAACGTAAGTGATAGCTGTTGCTCTTTTTCAGCTAAATGGGCCGCTAAAATATGGGATGAAATTTCTTGCTGAGGGACACGATACTCTGTCCCATGCGTGAATCAGACCCACGATGTAAGGTTCAAGATGTATAGCAACCTTAACCACTGAATTGAGTGGATTCACCGAAACGAAAGTCGTTTGAAAACACTAGACTCGTATATAATCTTTCTGAGATAAATTCGAATCTTAACGTGCTATCTTCCATTTGATGAAAAAACGAAAAATTCGATACGAAATTATTGTCGATTGGAAAATATATAATTTATATCCACTTCAATATTTTTTTATCGATTTGACAGCATCACAGTTAATTCGAAAGCGATGTTGGAGGTAATCTATAGCATATCCTGTTATAATGTCTCTTGAAATAGACTGATTTCTTATCCAGTGGGATAATTATTTCACATCATTTTAATGCGATAAAGCCAAAATTAAGCAGGAGACTTTAAAGAAGCTTTCTTAATCAATTCTTGTTTCCGAGATAATTTTCACTTGTTTTGCTAAGATTACATTCACAGAAGTTTACTGATTTTTAAGTGAAGTTCGTCTAGAATTGCTTTTAGAAATTATAAAACATTCTGCTAGGATGACTGAATAAAAAGGAGAAAGAAAATAGATAAACATATCGATAGCAGCCTGTAATTTCTGGTAGCACCTTTGTTGAAATTTTATCTTAACAGTGTTGCAATAGTTGACCCTCGAAAGATATTTACTACTCACTGTTTAAAATCACATTTAGTTTCCATTCCTATTATATTTAATGTAAAAATCGAAGAAAACATTGGAAGCAACAAGAACATCATCATCATCAACAACAACAACAGCAGCAACAACAACAACAATATCAACAGCAAGAAAACCAAAAACAATCCAGGAGAAAGAAAATGTTTATTGAAGTCCCATCGAAGCAAAAAGTGTATTTGTGTATTCTGCTTCAGTGTGGTAAAAGTGAGAAATCTTATGTGAAATGTTAAAATAGACATTTTATCAGACTGGCTGAGTACACAGCAGTGAGTTGTTGAGGAGATGATTTAAAAAAAAAGAAAGAGAGAAATAACAAAATATTTTTTTAAAAAAAGCAAAAACAGACAATGACTTCTTCATAGAGATCTACAATCACAGCACTTAACCGAAGTAACGATATCATAGTCAGCCATCATTGACGCTGCAGATAAGTGTTCAGCAACGTCTATTAACGTATATATATATATATATATATATATATATACCGCATGGATGTGTGCGTGTGTGTGTTGAGGAAACGATGCACTCCGTCTATCATGTTTGGCGCCATTACTGACCTTTCAACGTATTTCATTAATGTTTGACTGTTTGAACAGATTCTTTTATAGAAACACAGAACGCAAGATAAAGGAAGAAAACATCATCATCGCCACTATCATCGAATTATTATTATTATTATTATTATTATTATTATTATTATTATTATTATTATTATTATTATTATTATTGTTATTAGCATTATTATTATTCAGAAATATTCTCTAAGACGTTTTCATACAGATTTAATACTGTGAAAGCTGTAACAACAGAAATTGGCTAAATAATGGTAACGTAAGGTGTGACGATTTTCATATTAAGTGAATGCCGAGAAAAGGTCTGCAATAGAAACATTATCGAAAGTCAGCTAAAGTACCTCTTACATTATTCTATGATATTTATGCAAATGCCATCGTATTAAACTACATTCATTTACACTGAATAAAACAGATTTATGTTTAAGAAAAATATTATTACATTTCGTAAAATATTTTATCATACGCAAAAAAGTAATCGATAAAATTTAATTTATGTTTTGTTAATGGTTTAATAAAACGGCATTGAAATTAAGGAAATATCATTTCATAGAGGAAAATGTCATTGCATTTAAGAATTCGCATGCCACATCCGAAGCGAAATATTGACTGAATTAGGTTTGAAATAAAGGAGTTTCTGGACCAATTATTCAATTATGAGAATTCCTACCTGAGACTTGGAGAACTGAAAGAAAGTGTATCAAGTAGACAACAGTTAAAAACTGGATTTCGGAAGGATAGTATGGAAAGAAGGCCTCTGTTAAAAAGCATATTCGTGGCTATATTAGAAAGAAATAACGGGAAATAGTAGGATCGAGATTAAGGATTGTAATTCCTCGAAATCACATTTTGCCAAAGTTGCATACTTGATGAATGATATTTAAATCTTGCAGTCTGTAAAAAGATTAAAATCTGATTCATATTAATATCTCAGAAGATATATTCGGATAAAAAAATTCTCATGAAAAGATTATTGTAAAATAAACAACAGGATTAAAGATTTCTCGTTAGATTTTCAGTTATGTTTCGCTCAAAAAGAGATGCGAAGGTCTAGTGTAACATATAACATACAAGTGAAGTAGGTGAAACCTTGAAAAATTAAACACGAAGAAAATCATTTGAGAATAACTTTCCAGTTTATTGCTGAGAATGTTTGAGGCGGTGCGTGAAAGGGTTATTCTCGTTTCTTGGAACATATACAAACTTAGAGGAAAATAGTGGATGAATGTATGAAAAATGTAGTGTGAAGAATTTAGGGAGAAAGCAAAATGGAGAGAGAGAGAGAGAGAGAGAGAGAGAGAGAGAGAGAGAGAGAATAAGTGGGTGAGAGAGAAAGAGAATGGTGAACGTGTAGAAAGTATTACTACCGCCAAGAACCTTATCGTTCGGCTATTATGAATGCCATACATTTTCTACTGGTAGAGCTGAACGAGTAGACAAGGTTAAAGAACAGACAACGAATAGACAAGCAAAAACCAGAATGACTACAGTAGGAAAAAACAACAATAAATAACTCACCAACAGCAACAACAGAAAATAGCTGAGCAGCTATAGTAGTAGTAGTAGTAGTAGTAGTAGTAGTAGTAGTAGTAGCAGTAGTAGTTGTAGTAGTAGTAGCGGCAACAGTAGCAACTGCAATGGAAAGTAATAAGTGAGGAATTAACGAAAAATAAACTACCTCCGCAAAACACCGAATAACTTAGACTATTATAGAAGTCTTTGATCTTAGTGGAGTTGCACATTAGGAATTATAATGCTAATTATATGTTCTGGTTTGGATAATACTTGGAATCTTCTTTGAAGAATAAGGATTAAATTGTCTGAAAATAGAATTTCGTTTGTCTTCCTACACGAAGGTAATTTCATACCAAATAATAAAAACAATAAAAATGTAATAAAAATAAAGGAAATATATTCATATATACACATATTATGTTCGTATACACACACGCAAGCACATACATATACACACATATGATAAAACTCAAAGGGAATTTTGGTCATATAGGAAAGGGTTAAAGAAATGAATCCGATTACATGGAAATGAAGAGCAAGTTATTTTATAAATTTCACAAAGCTTAGACATCTCTGCGGATCTACGTGT